>NC_142875.1:9559621-9711136 GCF_051225735.1 Oryctolagus cuniculus | reverse complement strand
AATACTCTGCTAAAACTCTGGGTTATGAGTGTGTCTTAAAGTAATGGGTAGAGTACCATGGAATGTGTACCCCTGTAGTTGCTAGTGAAGGGGGATAGGCGGTCAGGGCAAAAGTGGGGGCACAGATTGCCTGCCCGCCACAGGCCTGGTCTCTTCTGGGCCCCCTGACAGACTGTCCCGTCTCTGTTCATCTGCCCACAGAAGTGCCCATGAGAGCTCTCTCAATTTCAGCCTCACCTCTTTGACAGGGCATCTGCGAAGAGACTCGTAAGAATTCCTGCCAAGTAAGCTACTGCATGTAAAGTGGTGTATGAATATGTAATAGCAGCCATTATCAGTTGATCCCCGTCTTTGGAAAGAATCATTTCATTCACTGTGGAGAGAATGAGGGGCAATTTGAAATGGCCTGAGGTAAGTGGCATTTCATATATTGCCAATCAAATTAACCTTGAACCTTTCTCTGCGACTTATAATTCTTCTTCTTCTTTCTCTATCATTGAAAATTAAGATGATGTGTATAAAACCACTTTTCACTCTGCAATATTGCACTTCATCCTCCCTCCCCTCCCCAGGGAGGAGGGAGAGGAGCAGTTCTGGGCATCAATCAAACTGATTGAGACTTAGAGTGGGGAAAAGAGAGACTCTGTCGCTGAATCCAGCAGACAAGATGGCTCATCAGCTTCATCACAGTAATTGTTCCTCCCAGCCTCTCGTTCCCTCCAGCACTTGGTCTGCAAATCCAGCCTGATGTGAGTTAAGAAGTGTGATCTCAAATCACATCTGCCAAACATGAACTTGTGAGATTTTGCAGGAGAGTGGATCCACAGCTATTCTGTCTCCTGATTCTCATACCTGCAATTTGAATCTTTGCTCCATGGTGGGTCTCCTCACAGCTCCTGCTGGAATTCCTCTCTATCCGAGCAGAAAGCTGTCTTTGTGTAAGTGTGTGCAGTGGCAGACTATTTAGTCTCCACAGTTTATAAGCAATCACTTAGTAGTTATGCACATTTTCAATAAAATTGTAGAGACACTTGGGGCCGGCGCTGTGGCACAGTGGGTTAATGCCCTGGCCTGAAGTGTCAGCATCCCATATGGGCACCAGTTCGAGACCTGGATGCTCTACTTCTGATCCAGCTCTCTGCTATGGCCTGGGAAAGCAGTAGAAGATGGCCCAGGTCCTTGGGCCCCTGCACCCACATGGGAGACCCGGAAGAATCTCTTGGCTCCTGGCTTCCGATCAGCGCAGCTCCTGCCATTGCGGCCATCTGGGGAGTGAACTATCGGATGGAAGACCTCTCTCTCCCTCTCTCTTTCTGTAACTCTGACTTTCAAATAAATAAATATTTAAAAAAATTGTAGAGACGCTCACATACACACAACTGCTGTGGCCAGATAGTTTCCTTTCTCAGTCTTATCTCCCCAGATACAACAGGCATACAAGAAGTCTATGGTTTTTAGACAGGTCAAGTCTTATGCTTAAATAGTATCTACTGGTTTGAATTACAGTTTTACTGCAATTTTACTAGCTTCCTCCAAACTCCCATTCCATAATTTTTTACAAGATTATTTATTTGAAAGAGTTACACACAGAGAGAAGGAGAGTCAGAGAGAGAGAGAGAGAGAGAGAGAGAGAGAGAGATCTTTCATTTGCTGGTTCACTCCCCAATTGGCCGTAAGGGCTGGAGCTGTACCAAAGCCAGGAGTCAGGAGCTTCTTCCAGGTCTCCCATGCAGGTGCAGGGGCCCAAGGATTTGGGCCATCTTCCAGTGCTTTCCCAGGACATAGCAGAGAGCTGCATCATAAGTGGAGCAGCTGGGACTCGAACTGGTGCCCATATGGGATGCCAGCACTGCAGGTGGTGGCTTTACCCACTATGCCACAGTGCTGGGCCCCTCCCATTCCATTATTTATACTCTTTCTACCTGGTCTATTCCTACCCTCAGCAATCCTGCTCTCATAGAACCTTATTATAGAAACTCAAGACATGACACAATGCTATGCACTGCCGTTCTTGTTTTCTCATTCCTGCACCAATGCCAGTGATTTTTTTCTTTCTTTTTGAACCTTAATAGCACTTTGTAGCTACTTCATAGTACTTACTCTATCACATTTTGTGGGACAGCTGTACGGTTCCTGTTTTCCCTGTTAGTCTAAAGTTTAAGATCTGTGCAGGAGAGAGCTGTGACTGATCACTCACGTGCTTCCCAGCTTGTGGCAGACGGATTTAAGAAGGTTTCTAAAACTTTACAGCAAAATAAAATAAATTGAAAATGGATGTAAAAATTAAGGCCAAATGATTTTCTTCGTATCTGGACAGTATCTAGACAGGGGTGGCATGATGAGAGCCTCTAGATGGAGGACTGAGGATGGAGAATCTCCCAAGCCTGCCTTACTCATTATACCACAGCGCCGGCCCCATCTTCCTCTGCTTTCCTAGGTGCGTTAGGTGGATGGGAAGCAGGGCAGCCAGTACTTGAATAGGTGCTCTGATATGGGATGATGGTGTCAAAAGCTGTGGCATAGCCAGCTGTACCACTATTTTGACCCTGAGAGCCAATTCTTGTTTGGGAAATGGTTTGGATACATATGTAAAAGTGGTACCAGTAAGATGTTTGGTGTGTGTTGGAGACTTGGAGAGAGAGAGTATGTGTGTGTGTGTGTGTGTGTGTGTGTGAGAGAGAGAGAGAGAGAGAGAGAGAAAGAGAGAGGGAGAGAGAAAGCGAGAGTGAGAGTTGTTGATTTGTTACTGGATTAGGGCTGACTTGAATGTTGCTGATGACTGCACACTTGCTGGTTACTCTTTCCAAGACCGAGCAATACCAGAATGAAGAAAGTACCTGAGATGGTAGTTTTCTTTAAGTAAATATTTCTTATGTCATAATTCTTGCCCTCTGAGTAGGGGTTCATTAAAACTAAATGACTGCATAATATGTTGTCAAAAATGGCACAAGATGCAGACTGAATGGTGACAGTGTTTTTCAAGCCAGGGTATCAAGTGTCCTTTTGATAGTGACTGTCATTGCTGTGGGCAGCAATCAAAAGACCAATGTGAGAACTGAATTTTTATATCAAACTGAAAACATTGTAGGTTTACCTTCAGTTGCTTTTGTAAAAGCCATTTACAAAAAAAAAGCACAACCTCTCAGAATTACAACTAGATACTATCTGGTACTCCACATATTAGGTGCACCTGCTTGCTTTCCTGCCGTGTTTCCAGATACCCATAGGATGGCCAAATGACCTCACTGACTTTGGACGGCCTTCCTCTGTGGTATCCTTTTTCCTCTTGCCTTCACTCTGAACAATGGCTTGTGCGGGCTTTCCCATCACCCTATTTCTTTGCATTGCCATTTCAGGGACATTGGATTATGACAAGTGTTGCTTTAATCTATGGCCGTGTTCTCTGATGCTGTTCTTCTGCCAGATACAATTCAGCAGGGCTTGGCTGATGTTGATTAAAATAACCAAAAAGCCAGAAGCAGAAGAGCCTAGTTTCAGTGCTCATAAGGAAAATTAATAACAACAGTGCATTAGAATCCATTAGTTTGGTTTGGGTAGAATAGGCTGCTATAAGGGTGGCAATTTGAATGGCAGGTTTTTCTAATGAAAAAAAAAAAAGTTTTCCCCCTATGTTCCCTAAAGCTTCATGCACATTGACAAAGAGAAATATAGAGTTATTTATCCTGAAAATCCAGGCTGAACACTTTTACTACCAACGACTAAAATTATACTGTCCTGAATCACCTATATTGAAGGCTCACATTGATTAGATTCCCTGAATTATTGCCTAAATCTTTATTTCATTTATCTAGTGTAGAAAATAATGCAGAGGTGCTCTGTAATCTCACTCTTGACCGCGTGAATAATACTTCTCAGAGTTTCCAGTCTCAAAATGTTAGCCCCCTTTTACGAGCAAAGAGTGACAGCAGTAGCAGTCGGAAACCTAAAGAATTACTTTGGAAACTAAGAATGTGCCACTTTTTTGCATGATTAAAATTTTGAACCTGGAAACATTATCTTAACATTTGAAAGTGAGCTATGAATGACTGGAACTCAGGAACTCACTGTTCTTTTATTGTCATTGTTGCTTAGCAAAGGGCAGGCAGCTAATTTGATGGCTTACCTGAATGCAAAGAGTAAACACATAAATAAGTTTTACAGTGTATAATAATCTGTAGATGGATACGGATTTACTGTGAAAACAATTATCCCTGTACAGCATGTTTCATAGGTTTATTGTGGTTGCCTCAGATCAAGGATCAAATCTGATTACATAAGAGATATGCACAGTTTGCTTGGACTAATATCACCTGAATCGGAGTTTCGCTGACTACTGAACGTTGGTTGATAATAGGCATTTTAGAAACACGTCAAAGAGGCAGAGAGAAGGGCTCTGCCAGCATTTTCTCTTAGCAATGGTAAAGATAAGAACTGGCAGGAGGAACCTGTCCCTTTGCACAGTATGTCTGGGGAGCTCCAGCAAGGCATAATGATTTTTGTGCATTCGTTTTAAGAAGCCAAGTGCTCTGAACATTGCATGCTCAATTCATAATCAGTTTTCACATTTTCCATTACTCAGAGGAAACGGGAAGCCTGGATTTTAGATATAAATAATCAAAAATGGTTATTCACTTTTCATATGTTGCTGTTGATGCTTGGTTAATATTGCACACACAGGGAAGGCCTCAGGATGGAGGGCGGAAATGGTTGAGTGGATGATGTCAGCGAAAAGCTGCTGCCTATACTGGAGAGAAATATTGTCAAGGACTTCATTATTTGGTCAAAAGTGTAATCATTTCTTTATCTCCATGGCCCTGATTCCAATTCTGTATCAGTGTGGACAAGGACTAACTCCAAAATGATAGTATTTTTATTTCTCTTATTCTGTTTGGTAAATTTGGGTGCATTAATTATTTTACCCTGAGAAGTTTTCTCCTTTTATATAATTATGAAGGGGTTGCATACTTTTTATATTGTTTCTTCTTCGGTTGCATAGGACTCCTTACTAACACAATATCGCAGAAAAACACCGAACTTCAAATAGAAATTTCAATCAAGGAAACAAACTTTAATTTAGACTCTGGCTGCTCATTCTCCCAACAAATTCTTACCATATCTTTTTTAAGCACTTATCTTCTCTGATGAGATAATAAGAGGAAAAATTTGGGATCACTTCCCTGAGGAGCTTAACCTCTAATAAGCAAGAAAATTGCAGAGGCCGTGCAAGTCACTATGATGGAGGGATGGAATTCTAGACAAGAGGCACACAAACAAACTTACATGATTTGGGGCACTGTTTCTTTCCAGGTGGGCAGGAGAGATTTGTGGAGGAGATACTGTTTTAAAAAGTATTTGAGAACCAGGCTGGTGCTGTGGTGTAGCAGGTAGGCCTGCCACCTATAGTGCCGGCATCCCAGGTGTGCCCCAGTTCAAGTCCTGGCTGCTGCACTTCAGATCCAGCCCTCTGTTATGGCCTGGGAAAGCAGTGGAAGATGACCCAAGTCCGTGGGCTCCTGCACCTGCGTGGGAGACCAGCAAGAAGCTTCTGGCTCCTGGCTTTGGACAGCACAGCTCTGGCTGTTGTGGTCACTTGGGAGTGGACCAGCGGATGGAAGACCTCTCTCTCTTTCTCTCTCTGCCTCTGCCTCTCTGTAACTCTAGCTTTCAAATAAATAAGTAAATCTTTAAAAAAAGTATTTGAGAGGCAGAGAAAGAGAGGGAATGATCCATCGATTGTTTCAGTTTCCAAATGCCCTCAAATCAGGAGGAACTGAGTCGAGATCTCATGTGGGTGGTAGGGACCCAGCCATTTAATCTTTCGCTGCTGCCTGCTAGGGTCTCCATTACCAGGAAGCTGGCACCAGGAGTGGAGCTGGAACTTGAATCCAGCATTCTGATACAGGACCTGTACAATTTTTCTTAAAGATTTATTTATTTTTTTCTTGAGAGTCAGAGTTACACAGAGAGAGGAGAGGCAGAGAGAGAGAGAGAGAGAGAGAGAGAGAGAGAAAGTCTTCCATCTGATGGTTCATTCTCCAATTAGCCACAACAGCCAGAGCTGCACCCATCTGAAGCCAGGAGCTTCTTCTAGGCCTCCCACGTGGGTGCAGGGGTCCAAGGACTTGGGCCATCTTCAACTGCCTTCCCAGGTCATAGCAGAGAGCTGGAAAGGAAGAGGAGCAGCTGAGTCTAGAAGCAGCACCCATATGGGATGCCGGTGCTTCAGCCAGGGCTTTAACTCACTGCGCCACAGCGCCGAACCCATCCGTGAACTTTCTTTAGTATTCTTGGAGTTGTTGATTTGGTATTGTATTATTAGTTATTGCTGCATAACAAATGAAATCTCTGCCCCCCCGCAAAGGGTGGCTCAAAACAACAAGCAGTGATTGTGTCGCAGTTTCTGTCAGGACACAGAAGCAGCTCAGTGGGGGATCCTCCTCATGGTGTTTCATGAGGTTGCAGCCAAGCAGCTGGCCCAGGGCTGCAGTCATCTGAAGGACAGAAAGGGGTGGCAGGAGCTTCGTGCAGATGGACCACTCTCATGGCTCTGGCTCTGGCAGGAGGCCTCTGTGTTTACCATGTGGGCCTGTCCACAGGAGTGCCTGAGTGTCCTCGGAACGCGGCAGCCCCCAGAGCTGGCGATTCAAGAGGAGGGAGTGGGGAGGGGAGACAGAGAAAGGCAGCACCTTGCTATGAAGCAGTTTTGACAATATTTTCATCACTCTGCTTCACTTTATTCATTGGGAAGTGAGCTATTAAGTCGATTCCACATTCAACAGGAGGGAAATTGAGTCCTCTCCCTCAAAGAGGGAGATCTTAGAGAATTTGTGGGTGTATCTCTAAAACCTTGGTGGGGTTGAGCTGTCAGCCGGAGGGAGGGAGCTAGTCATGGTAAAGAACAATACATGGAGATTTGTGCTAAATACTTGGGAACCCAGTTTGCAGGATCTCATGCTAGGATAATAGCAGGAAATAGGCCGGCGCTGCGGCTCACTAGGCTAATCCTCTGCCTTGCGGTGCCGGCACACCGGGTTCTAGTCCCGGTCGGGGTGCCGGATTCTGTCCCGGTTGCCCCTCTTCCAGGCCAGCTCTCTGCTGTGGCCTGGGAGTGCAGTGGAGGATGGCCCAGGTGCTTGGGCCCTGCACCCCATGGGAGACCAGGAGAAGCACCTGGCTCCTGCCTTTGGATCAGCGCGGTGCGCCGGCCATGGCGGCCATTGGAGGGTGAACCAACGGCAAAGGAAGGCCTTTCTCTCTGTCTCTCTCTCTCTCACTGTCCACTCTGCCTGTCAAAAAAAAAAAAATAGCAGGAAATAAGACAGGAAATCTAGAGAGGGAATTTAGACTCAACAGGACCTGGCCGGGAATCTTGTAAGGCTTTAGAGCAGGATGGAGGCATAGTCAGAGTTCTGCTTTAGAGAGATGTGTAGCACCAGTGAGAATCTGGCCTTGGCAGTGTGGTGGGATTGGAAGAGGGGACCGGGGACGGGGACATTCTAATAATCAGGGGCGTGGATAAAGAGGGGCAGAGTTGGAGAATGGTTCCAAAACGAATGTTGCTCTCGTTCTTTCAGACTCTACACAGGGGAAAAATCTACAGAGATTAATTCACTTGTATGTGTATGACCCAGCTGTTAATGGAATCTGCTTGTGTTTTAGATGCTGTTCTTTCAGAGCTTTTAGTGACTGGTGAATTAAGCTGTAAGCTTGATGCATGACAGAAGTTCCTTTTGTGCTAATTGAGGGCAGTTTGTCCCTAGGATGGAAATTGCCCCTAATACCCACAGAGCACATTTCTAATTGAGACTGCTTTGTGACAGTAGGAAGAGACGGAAGTCCTTGTTAGGATGAAGCTCTCTGAACTTGGAATTCTTCCTGGCAAAATTGCTACCCTTACTGCCTTTGTTACCAGCATCTTCTTTATACCAAGCATGACGTTGTTGTTTTTTTATTGGGCAAAAGGTTCATTTACTCGCCTTTATAGAGTCATGTGCTTCCATTGCAATATAAAACTGCTTGGGCTTCTTTTGTAGGTAACCCAGGTAACCCAGGTCACTGAGAAGCTAGAGACATGATTCTGACATGGACTCCTTGACTTACCCTTTTCTCTGGGAAACTCAAAATCCCCAGTCTGTGTGCTTATTTTCTCCCCAACCCTCTTATAGGAGTTCATGGTCTCCATTGTGGGTTGAGCATGAGTGTGTTTTCTTATCAACTTGGCTGCAAGCTCACAGAATGTTCAAACCAATGTCTTGTGCATTCTTTTAACTGAGGTTGGGAGGTTTGTGCCCAACACATTGTGGGCACTTAACAAATTCCCAGTTGTAGAATGCCATTTACAGGAGACTGGTCCCATTTATTATATCTTCTCAACACATTCATCCTTTTACAGGTACTTAATTCTTTCCCCTTTTACCTCTAAACTCCAACTGCAGTTTAAAGCAAGGGTTGTAATCTATGGCATCTGCCTCCCTCCTTTATCTTGTCCACTTTTTTAATGCTACTTAATAACTAGATGAAAGCATTAAGTGATATTTCATCTCCCCGATGTCCATTTACATGTGGGTTGATTTAAATGGCAGTAATGTGATGTCCTGGAAATATCTGTGATTCTGAATATATTTAGTTTTTCTTTGCATTTTAATGTTATCCAGGAGTTACTGCAATATAAACCATTGCTCATTTATTAGAGCTCCCACTATTTATCATTGATGGATCTTAGAGTTGCATCAAAGTTTAGCAGTGGAATAAAACCCTTTTTTATACTGCTGTTTTTGTTGGTGCTGGTCACCCCCATTGAAACATTCTGGATTCCAAAATATCTTCCAACTCTTAGAACGTCGGTAGATAAAAGTTGGAGGCATGGAGAATGTGATCTTGGTACACCATTTTTGCTTAGGTCATTTTACAGGTAAGTTGTATAGTTACCATGAATAACATGAATAACAGAGAGCCTTCTAGCCCAACTCCATCATTTCACCTGTGAAAAGAGCTGTGTGTCACAGGGGTATGGAGTGGTTTCTCAGGGATGCATGACCAAGTCCTAAGGGGTCATCCATGCCTTAAACTGAGTTTCCCAGATCCAGTACTCTATCCAATAAAAACACATAAAAGAACAACTTGGCTCTCAAGAATCTCTCTAACCCTCCTCTTCCTAAGTCAAAGAATCTAACACCAAACCAAACCAAGATGATAAGCCTGAGCTTACTAGTTTCTTTCATTTTGGAAGTCATCGGCTTCCACAGAAGAGGTAGAATTTGAAAGTGGCATCCTTCTGTGCCTGTTTCTTACCAAGCAGAGAATACCAAAGGCCCTTTATTGAATAATCTTATTTGAGAGAAATCATCTAAACTAATATAGAGTACAGCAATGAACACAAACACTTAAGTTACCAGAAATGTTATAATGTGTTTCAGGTACAAACATAAAATACAAATTCAAAGTCAAGTATTTTGGAATCAATGCTAATATTTTAAACGATTAATTTTAGAGGTACTAGGCATATTTTATAGGGAACTGTGCTTTCCAGGTGTTTTGGAGAGAGAAGAATGAGGAGGAGGAGGAGGAAGAGGAAGTGGATAAGAAAGAATAAAAGGAGACAGTTTTCTACATGTAGAGTCACAACTGAACACACATGTAATGTCATGAGGACCAATTATAAATAATATATTATTCTGTCATGGATTTTATAGAGATAATAGTGGAGTGGGCATTTCTGAGGAGGGTAGCAACTTGGACATGATATACAGAGGTTTAGCAATGGGATTACAAGTTTGTAGTTAGAATAAGAATTCCTGAAATGCAAACTAATAAGTGTGAACATTATTGTTTGGTCAGGGACAATCAGAGGGTATAGGGGTAGAAATCCTTGAAGGCTAAAGGGATATGAGCATAGTATCAGTGACAGGCAAAATGTTTGGCTCTGTGTTACAGAGAAGACACAGCATAGACTTGAAAAAGGAAAAATGCAATATTACTGAATTTATAGCTGCAATGGTTGACAAGGAATCCCAAGGCCTGCTGTTCACTAATTCACCATTTTAGTGCCTGAAAGTGTCCCTGGTACATAGTAGCTACTGGATAGGTATTTATAGAATAGATAGATAAACCAGGCATTCGTGGCAGCAGTAGGGAGAGTTAGAGAAATCTGATGATATTACGGACATGGGAGAGACAAATTTTCAAATAAGAACAGGTGCAAAGCTAAAGAAGAGTCTTCACTTGAAGGTGGCCAAGTTGATGAATTGAGCTGAATTTTACTAGGAGCTGATGGTGCTGGAGTCTGCACAGACAACATCTAGAGGACTGAGAAGCAGCCTTACACAGTCCTGTTTTCTCTCAATGTCAGTTCTGGAGTCCATAGATGCTTTGATATTTGTGTGCTTCAGCTGAGCGTCAGAACCAAAGGCCTTGAGGTCCTCTGAAGATTCATTCCCCAAGATGCTATAACCTCTGGCACAGTGCTCACATTCCAAGAAGCGCTTAATATTTAACATGCTGCTGACTTCCTTAATCACCTTCAATATCAGAATCCCGTGCCTTCTCAGATAAGCCATTTTAGCACATAGCAAATGATATTGAATAGTCCAGTCTTTAGTCTTTAGTGCTGATTCAAGATCTTCCACCATATTCAAATGTCCTGTTCCTTGTCCAGGGTGGAAGTAGGAAAAATGTTGTTGTGTGAATATTGATTTACTGTCTCATCCTGAAATCCAGTCTCTGATAGGCTTGATGTGGGTTGTGTTCTGTGGTTAGTTATATAAGCTTGTGTTGTGGCTGTTTGGAAATACTTTAAACAACCTCCTTAAAAAAAAAAAACCTCAACGTTCTATGCTATAAAAATATTCTAAGTAATGTGCAAAACAGACATCATCACTCCATCTTTGAGTCTTAGTCTATTACTGAATCTGTCTCCCGTGGTGAGGATTGAGGTCAGGGATGGAGTACAGCTCAATTTCTGTTATTTACATTATGGAGTAAAAGAAAATGGTGCTTTTAACATTTTGTCATGTCCGTTTTTATGCAGCTTCATAAATACAGAAACATTGAAATGCTTGTGTCAAATTATCTATGTCAGCATGTTCTGCTTTATCTCCAGATAAAGATAGATTTTTAAAAAGAGCCTCTTATCTCCCTTAGGAAACAGAAGTTTCCGGAACCTGCCTCTAATTTTCACTCTCTGTTATGGAAGCTCTGCAGACTTTCTGATTCAGGATCTCGTATTCTTGCTGGAGCTGATTTGATTACCACAAAGTCATGTGTTGTTTAATCAGTCTTCAGCAGAGTTGGCCCCTGTTGTAAGTTGTGTTGAATAGTCCTTAGACATCACCTTCTCTACTGCAGAAGGGTTTGAAGTAATGTTAGCAACGTGCACAAAGTGCTATGCTCCATTAGCAACAAACTGTACCTCCTATATGTTACTGGGAGTGGTCCACCCTGTCAGTATAATTTACAGCACTCTGTGATAAGATCTCGTAATTGTCCATCTTACCAACACCATCTCATCTAGCATTGATGGAGTGGGTGTGGTGAGGACGGTGGAATCTCCACTTGAAACATCTGTGCTTATTACACGAACGAAGGACTTGAGATCACTGGCCAGGTTTTATTGTAAATAAAAAATGAAATATGAATGTTACACCCTAAATGACCACTAGTGTGTTTTGTGTTGGTCTTTATATATCATAATAGGGACGGCAAGGCCTTAGTATATCTAATCCATTGCTTTAAGTTGCCAAGGGCCAAATGCACACTAAGCCAGGCAGCTCTGAGCCTCATCTTGCTGTGAACTGGTATCTGATGAAGGTATCTGGTGGAGGTTTTGTTGCATTCTGGTGCTAGTTCTTTCCTCAGGCCCAGCCAACAAAGACAACCATACTTTAAACAGGGACAACAGCTCACCTGCTTTAAGGAGTAAAAAACCCTGGTCGTCTAAAGTAGTTCTTTTTTTCTTTCTTATTAGACAGACAGAGTTAGAGAGAGAGAGAGAGAGAGAGAGAGAGAAAGGGAGAAAGAAAGGAAAGTCTTCCTTCTGTTGGTTCACCCCCCAAATGGCTGCTGCGGCCGATGCTGCGCTGATCCAAAGCCAGGAGCCAGGTGCTTCCTCCTGGTCTCCCATGCAGGTGCAGCGGCCCAAGCATTTGGGCCATCCTTCACTGCCTTCCTGGGCCACAGCAGAGAGCTGGACTGGAAGAGGAGCAACCTGGATTAGAACTGGCACCCATATGGGATGCCAGCGCCGCAGGTGGAGGGTTAACCAAGTGAGCCACGGCGCCGGCCCCAAGTAGTTCATTTCTAATGGAGGGGTGAAAGTTGGGCTAGAAGGGTCAGGTGGTTCCATCCCTTCAGGCCTACACAGGCCGGGTGGACTGGAGTCAGTGGATGTTAACTTGATTCTGCGGCAGGCTCCTCGGGCTCACAGAAGCCCGGCAGCAGGTTTCTGGTGGTGTAAATAACCCTCAGAAGTTCTTTTGAGGAAACTGCGTTGTCAAGCCTTATTCTCAACTGGATTTATAATTCTTAGCTAAACCAGAACTGAATAAACTTCCAGAGACCGGAAAAATGTATATAACATTAGGAAGACTTTGGGAAAATGTTCAATAATCAGTGAATTTCATTTGGACGTATTCAGTCCTTAAACATCACTACCATGAAAAGACTCACAAAATTGTGTAGTGTTAAGTTGTGAGAGGCTTTGAAATTTAGCAGGTGTCTGATCTGCTTGCCCATATGGGTTATCTCTGCCTGTATTTTCCTTTAGCCAAGATTTTTATAACCTCTTGGAGACAAAAGATACCTTAGAGACAGCTGATCAGAACACGGTTGAAAATTCCTTTTCAGGAAACTGAAAACTGTTGTTGGTTTTATGCAATTGATTATTGTCCCCATAGATACTACTAATTTTTCACTATGTGTAAAATGATTTCAGCATTTTATTTGGCTATGCATTTATCTCTATATCTATGGATATGTCATCTTGTATTTCAGTTGTGTAAGTTCTTATTATATACTGGATACAAATCCTTTGTGGTCTGTATGATTTGCATGTACTTTTTCCTGGTACATGGTTTGTCATCTCATTTTTTTTGGTAAAGATTTATTTATTTATTTGAAAGGCAGAGAGTTACAAAGAGGCAGAGGCAGAGAGAGATGTTTCACTAGTTCACTCCCCAAATGGCTGCAACAGCCCGAGCTGCGCTGATCTGAAGCCAGGAGCCAGGAGCTTCTTCTGGCTTTTCCATGTGGGTGCAGGGCCCCAAGGACTTGGACCTTCTTCTACTGCTTTCTCAGGCCAAAGTACATAGCTGGATTGGAAGTGGAGCCACTGGGACTCAAACCGGTGCCCATATAGGATGCTGGCACTGCAGGTGTCAGCTTTACCTGCTATGCCACAGCGCTGGCCCCTCATTTCATTTTCTGAATGATGTTGTTTGAAGTGCCAATGATTTTAATGTGATGAAAGTTATTTTATAGTTTAATTGGTGTCATATCTGAGAGCTCTTTGCCGAACTTAATGTCATAAATATTTGCTCACTTGCTTTTAAAGCTTTGTAATATTCACTTCTTTATGTAGGTCTATGATCCATTTTGAGTTAATGCTTCAATGGTGGGATTCCATTCTCAACAAAGTGTTTATCTAGAATAAACCCAAAGTGTGGTTTAACCTCTTTTAAAAGTTAGTATACTTAAAAAAGTTTAGTATACATTTTATGCTTTCAAATTGCAGCCTCATTTGCTTATTGGACATGGCCTTTTATTGACTTTTTCTCAAGTTTGATTTTGAAGGTTTTGGTTTTGTACTAAACTGCATAAACATAAATTAAAGTCATATTCAAGCAGGCCAGAGACTCCTGCCTGATGCAAATGAAAAGATTGTTTGAGGTGTCTTAAAAAATAATGCTCTCTGGTTCCTTTTAAGTTAGTTTCTTTTAAAGAGCTTAGACTACCTTTGAGTGAATTGGATAGCTTCTCTTCTTTAGAAGACAGAAAGCCTAGTATGTATTTAACTTTTATTATTGTGAACTGGGAGTGCCCTGGAAAGATAGAAAATAACCCTAATTATGGCCAGAAGGGCCACAGATTAGTATCCTAAAACCAAGCTTACTATACATTCCACAATATGTAATTGGGCCACAAAAATAATGTAACAAGTGTTTGTCCCATTAAAATGTTGACTTTCTAGCTTATTCAGAGGGCGCTTAATCTTGCTTCTAAGGAGGTGTGGTGTGGGCGTATTGCTGACATTTTTCTTGGAGAGAGGTAAGTTGGTATTTACATCCACTTATGAGGTTGACTAGAATGAAATGTTGTGAGCAGGAGAAGTCTGGGTTCCTGGATGTTCATTTGGTTTTGTGAGGCACAGCAATGCTTTATGGAGACTCTTGGCCCTGTCTGTGGTTAGAGCTTGGCTCACTTCTCAGGAACAGCAATGGTTTTCTCGTCATGTGAGAACACTCATTAGGCTCCACAGTTTTCAGGAGACCTGTCAACTCTACCCTCAGCATGGATGCTCAGGCACAGAGGTTTGAGCTTAATGAATAACATAGATGTCAAGACAGAGTGGTCATGCGATATTTTTTAGAAATTCCATTGGGGGAATTTTTGAAGAATATGCAGTGCATCTTGAAGTCCAGCATGTGACATCCCATCAGCAGAGGCCTCCTACTGCTGGCAGTCTGCAGAATTGCTTTGCTGGGATGCTGGCCTGGCCCTCTCAGGATGTCCTGATGGCCGCTGGAGAGGAGAGCTGTTTGAAGGTACAACCATGTCAGCTGAAGGAATGTGGCTGAATGTCTCACTTAGTGTGAAGCAAAACCTTTTCCACATCCCTTGTGTTTTTCTCTAGCTTCCCACAGCCAGAATTGTTCCTCATCTCTCAGGAGATGGAGCAGATCCTCAGGCTATGATCTGCCCTCATCTACAGCTGCAGTTCTCCAATCCTATTAATTAAAGAGTGATTTTCTCCAAAGAGATTCTCTCTTTTTGTTATTTATTGATGTGGATTTACCCTCCCACTTTGTTGCTGTACTTGGAGGGAAGAGGGATAATTTTCTTCTTTTCTTTACTTCTAAGAGTTGTGTAAAAACATGTTGTAATTTTGTTATCAAATATGCCTTGGTTAAACAGGCAATTTAATTTTTTTAAAAAAAGCAACTTATATATTTATTCACTTATTTATTTATGTATTTGTTAGTGGGAGAGGGAGAGGGAGAGACAGAGAAAGAGAGAGACAGACAGACAGACATACTGTATGTCCTGACTCATTCTCCACATGGCTGCCATGACTGGGACCAAGCTGAGAGCAGAAAGCCCCATCTGAGTCTCCCACATGGGTGACAGAAACCTGATTCCTTGAACCACCGCTGCTCTGTCCCAGGGCCTGCACTAGCAGGAAGCAGGAGTCAGGAACCAGTTAGGAACTGAACCCGGATTTCCAGTATGGGATGAAGATATCTTTACTCCTATGCTAAATGCTCACTCTTTAAGTTGTTTCTTAAAATCATATTACAATTTTTTCACTGAGATGAAGTTTTTCAAAATACATAAGCTATTACATGTCATTGTGTATAAATGTTAGGTTCATAGACTGTCTACTGAGGTCTTTTTTATTTATTTTCCTTTTATTTGAAAGGCAGAGAGGGGAGAGAGAAAGAGAGGGAGAGGGAGGAAGAGGGAGGGAGGGAGGGAGAGAGAGAGCGAGCGAGCGAGGCACAGAGAGATCTTCCATCCATTGGTTCACTTCTCAAATGTCCATAGGGGCCAGGGCAAGGACAAGCTGAAGCCAGGAGACCGGAACTTAATCCAGGTTTCCCACATGGGTGGCAGGGAGCCTAGTGCTGGAACCATCACCAGCTGCATTCTATGATGCACATTGGCAGGAAGCTGGAATCGGAAGCAGAGCCATGACTTGACCCAGGCATTCCAATGTGGCTTGTGAGTGTCCCAAGAGACACATAAACTGCTATACAAAATGCCTGCTCCTGTTGTCTTGTATTATGCAACTTCATCAGATATCAAGACTTTTTTTCATGTGATATAACTATGAGATATAAACAATGTTTTTTACTTTTTTGTTTATCAGCTGATCAGTTTATATTTTGAGAAGTAGGCTTACGTTTTTATGCACCCAAGTCCATCTTTTCCTTTGTGATTTTTTTGTATTGCTTTTTTGCTAGTTATGTTTGTGTGCATTTTTAAATACATTTTCTACCTGAAGGTTCAAAAATGGTGATGTAACTTTTTACTGGGCTTATTCCATAAACAGATATAGTAGAGTGATTAAATGCAAAAATGCACAATAAATATTTCTTGACCTATTGATAAATTATATATGATTAATCTATGGAGTTTACATTTCCCTAAAAGTTAGAGTGCCAAACTGATCAGAAGCAAAATATTCATTTGCATCAGCGTTTTCTTTTGGACTTTAAAAAGCAAAGAGCTTTTTAAAAATTATGCTTTTGTATAACATTAGCAGAAAACTACTACTTTATCCATATTCTTGGTTGCACAAGGTAAAACTCTTTGTCACGTCTTTCAACTTGCCTGGCTTACCAGAAATCACATCTCACTTGTATTGAGCCTCTTGTGTCCAGCTTTGCCACATGAAGCATCTGGCAGAGAAACCGGAAAGGATTAAATCGTAACATGACTTCACATCTACTGAATATATTTCAGTCAATTTTTGTGCATGACTGTGTGACTATTGAGCCAGTTAGTATTGCATTTGTGGTCCCGGAAGACTAACTCCCGGAGAGGAGAGAAATCCTAACATTTAGATGGAAGACTAAAGTCTTAACAGAGTTATGAGAACTTTGAGAGGCAGGTTAGGAAGGAATGAATCACTAAGAAGCCAGGAGTGGAGAAAATGTGTTTTGCAATTTTCTTTTTGCTTGTTTTGGTATACTATTTAAATGCAAAGGAACGATAGTTTTACAAATATTAAGGTCATTACTTTACACCATATCTTAATAAAGCATGCAGGCAGTGTATACTGATATACATATTGTGATAAATAGAAATATATGGCAAAATCAATATGTCATTTTTCCTACTATTGATTACTTGATCATAATAACCTCTGAGTTTGAGAAGTGACTCATCACAAAACTTAGGAAGTTCTGTGCTTTAGCTTTCCCGTAGCTGTATGATCCTGAACCTCCTACCAGGATTTGACCTGCCCATTCTAGGTAGCTGCTACAGTGTGAAAGACCATTCCACATTCAACCTGTTGACTCTGATAGGACTAGTTCACTTGAATGCCTTACATCACAAATTTGGTTCTTGTACTCTCTTCCCAGTTCTTTATTACCTGCTTGCATCAAGAGACCAACCTAACTGGGATTTGGCCTTTGGTTTTCCTCTGTGGTCTCAGGGACATTGCCAGCTTCCAGGTAAGACATCCCCTCTTGCCTGAGTCTCCACATCCAAGGCAACAGAGAAGAGGAAGGGTTTTCTCAACATCTTACGGCTACCTCGGGGCCTTGAGGACAGCACCACTGAGCAACTCCTGTTCCTATTGTGTCTTTTTGTAGGCCTGACTCCAACTTGCAATTAGGGGCATACTGTTGAAGGAGACATCTTGGATATTTCATGAGGGGTCAGTCACTCCTACACCTTATTCTGAGAATGAGCTGGAGTTCTGCAAAGGGAAGACCCAAAATAGAAAGTGGGGCAGGTCTGGTTTTCCTTGCAGTAATCCACTCCGCTTGCCCATGCCATATATTATAAAATGTTCTCTGGAAATCTTCCAAGTGAAAGAAGACACTATCCCTGTAGCCTTGAGTTTCCCAGTTGCCTTTCTTATTGTTGCCTCTATCTCACTTTACCTGATGTACCAAGACCCTGCCATTTACCTTGGCTCTGGTGGTTGCTTGACGAAAAAGGGAACCAGTAAGTGGTGCAGGATGCACTGGACTCCTGGTCATGTGGCACAGGCAATCCAATAGGAACAGTGCTTCTCATGAAGAGATTAGTGGATTCTAACCCATGAGGCTGTCTCCCAGGTGTCTTACTGAAACACAGTATTTTGCCATGCAATTGTGGACTGGAGGTGGTAGCAGGGGTGGTATGTGACACAATGCCTTCCAACAGCAACTTCTCTCACTCCAGTCTTCATCAAGTTGTGCTACCTAAAGGATTTTTTTTTAAGATTTACTTATTTGAAAGAATTTCAGAGAGAGAGATGAAGAGGCAGATGGAGACACACACACACACACACACACACACACAGAGAAGGAGAGAGAGAGGGAGGGAAGGAGAGAGAGCTCTTCAATTCTCTGGTTCACACCCAAGATGGCTTCAGTGGTTGGAGATGTGCCAGGCTGAAGCCAGGAGCTTCATCTAGGTCTCTCAAACTAGCACCCATATGGGATGCTACTGTCACAGGTAGTGACTACCTGCTGTGCCACAGTGCCAGCCCCAGGTCTGTCTTTTCATGTTGTGTTCTGAACATATACAGTAGTTGTTACTTCCTGGATCAGTATATTTTGAATCCAGTCCATTCATTCATTCTATTATTTCGGCTATATTGTGCTAGATAGTTTTCAAGGTCATGAAAAAAAATATGAATATTGCCTTAATCTCGTCCTTTCCCTGCTGTAAAGTCAGAGCCAGCTCCTGAACCTACATTGGGTTCGAGCTCCAGGTCTTCCCAAGGTTCAAGCAGACTTGATTTAAGAGTCCAATCAGGTGTTTATGAGGTGTTCGTGTTGCTCTGGTTTGGGGAGGAGTCCAGGGGCCACTTTATTTCTGCACGAGGAGTGCTTCAGAGAGAACAGTGACTTATAGATGATCTTTGCCGAGATGTGCACAGGGCTTAGGCCTCCTTCTGGCGAAACTCGAGAGCCAAGAACATTCATTCCATCTTCCTCAGGCCACCTCAGCCTGTGGATAATTTATGTAAAAGCCTTTTGTTGTTCCTCATAATATCATAGAACATTAAACCTGGGGAGAGAACGGGAAAGAATAACAAGGAGACTTCACGCTGAGATGCTGAGAACACTCGCCTGCCTCCTCGACCTTCACCCAGCTCCGATTTTTTTCCCTACGGGGTGTGTACTTTCCCAGTCTTTCTACAGAAAATGAAATATATGGTGTTCCCTGGGGTACAGTTACTGTTAGGAAAGCAAATAACTGAAGGGGACCTCAGAGTCAGACAAGATTATGTAAATACTTCCCAAAAGACCTGCCTCACTGAGGAGCGAGGACTAGAAGAAGATATTTTCCATGAAACACGCTTTGTGGGTCTGAAGGGTGTTCTCGCACGAACAGCTGCCCCGTCTCAGCCTGTGTTGGGCAGCTCCTCTCTGCCATGCAGAGCACATCCCTAAATACTTGTGATGGTGGAAAGGCTTCCTTAGGCCTCTTTACCATCATTGCTAGGGCCTCAGTTCTGCCTGAGAAGTTCATTTTATTTTTACTCAACAGTAATTTATTGAGCAACTACTTCACTCCAGCTTAGTGCATTTGTGCATTTCCAAGGCAAGGCTTTTTTCTCATTATGGTTTATGGACAGGTATAAAGTGAATGTGGAGATAGTGCTGATGTTTACAACTGAATTACCAACGCTGAGATAAGAGGGTTCTTAAGTATCAAATGGACACTTAGTTCAATAGTTTGACAAAATACTTGGGTGAAGTAGATGAGTAGATGTAAGTGCTCATGTAGCTTGAAGAAGTAACGATGCTCCAAACAGAGACAAAGGCATTGATCATGGAGTAGCAGACTCATCATTTCCCAGAGGAGCCAGTTGTTAATGTACAGTGGTCAACACTCTCCAGTACCATGGTCAGTATTTTCTAACGCATCTTTTCTGAGGTGTGTGGCATTCTCATGGGGTCAATTGCATAGTTCCCTACAATGAAGGCACCATAGCGTAGGACTTGTGGGTGCCCCCATAGAGGAAGTCTACTGTGAGAAAGGTGTCAAAGTCAGGTTTAAATGTTTCTGAGGAGGTCATTTGTTGATTTGTTCATCTCTGTTCTCCAGTTGTTTGGAGTTCTCCTCATAAGCAGAAGATGAAGTGACAGATCCTGGATATTAAGAGAATGTGGCTCACTGGCAGCACTTCTGAGACTTGCAAGCATCTGAGATTGTACAGGAACAATGATTGGATTTGCCTGTCTACCGTGGATTGGTCTCAGAAGACCTTAGGCCTAATGGCTTCCAATCCAGTGTGGTTCATCCTTTGTTCCTTGGCTAATGCTGATTGATGACAGCTGGGAAATTGTCACTCTGCAGGGAATCTTGAAGAACATAGGTGCAGATTCTCCTTGTACTGCCTTACTTATCTCTGTTCTTAGAGATAAGACTGGGAAGGACAGGAAGTATCTTGGTTCTTCACCTTTTCTTATGAAACGATGGACTTGGAGGGATTCGTACTGTGTGAGTCATGCTGAGCAATGTTCTGTAGCTGGCAAGATGTCAGCTTGATAAGCAGGCCCCTTGTTGTTCAGTTGGGGCTTCCTATTTTGTATTTATGATCATGTGAGAAAACTTGATCAGCTCATTTTCTTTCCTAATGTACAATACTAGTGCCTAGGTTGTGAAATGTATGAGAAGCAACTACTTTATGGAGTGAGAAATCTATGGACCAGAGACCACAGTGCTTGCTGGCCTGCTCCTGTGCTGTTGGGAGTGATAAGAAAGGGGGACACAATGGAAGTGAGCTCATTGATGAGAAAGACTAAGTCAGCAACCACTTTATAGGAAGGCAATTGAAGGTCTTCACTGACATCCCAGAGACTGAAAGCCGTTCTTATATTCCAGCACCTCTGTCACCCACAGAAAAATGGCAGTAAAAGGCAAGATGTGCATATCAGAAAAAAACCGGAAAATCTGAGTCTTAATCCAGTTTTTTCATTTACTGGGTATGTTCTTGAACAAGTGATATCACCTCTAATATATTTTTAAAGACTTATCTACTTATTTGAAAGGCAGATTTACAGAAGTGGAGGCATAGAGAGAGAGAAAGGTCTTCTATCCGCATTGGCCAGAGTTGTGCAGATCCGAAGCCAGGAGCCAGGAGCTTCTTCCATGTCTCCCATGCGGGTGCAGGGGCCCAAGGACGTAGGCCATCTTCTGCTTTCCCAGGCCATAGCAGAGAGCTGGATTGGAAGTGGAGCAGCCAGGACTCAAACCGGCACCCACATGGGATGCTGGCACGGCACTGCCGGCCCCATCACCTCTAATATTGACATCTATTTCACAGGTTTTTGTAAGCATTAAATATATGTGCACTGCTTTTGTGTACAATAGAATATCCTACAAAAAGTCATGGATATTCGTCTTCTCCACAACAACAGTCATGATAAAATCAGATCAAGAGTCTTAGAGGTAGATGTAGTCTTAGTGAGCAATGAAAGTGTCTGTTCTCTTAGGAGGCTATTTTGTTTAGACCACAAAGAAACACCAGCCCTCTCTTGAACCCTCTAAGCTTCTCAATGTGTCAGCATTGTGCAAAGCTCAGTGTAATACCAGCGCTGCACAAACTGTGTACAGTGAGCACAAGGCTGGGTCTCAGAGCAGCCCCACCGTAACCACAAATATTCATCTTGGTCAGGACCAGGCAAGAGCATGCATGTGAAAACCACTGCAAAGAAGTGAATTAAGGAAGTTCCCCAGTTTAGGAGCTGACATGTTCAAAATAAGGTTGAAAAGCTACAGTGTCAAAGCAAGTCCTGGGCTGCTCACGTGGATCCGTAATTCCAGGGCTAGTGCCTCTGCCTGCTTTGGGTGGGTCGCCAGGTATTTGATATCAGATTTAAGATTAGGTAAATTGGAGGCTACAGCATTTCCAACAATTGGATCTCACAGTTTCCATCTTCATGCCATCCTACCTAAAGTGAAAGAAACGTTTTTTTCGGTATCATGCTTATAGGACCACATTGGTTCCCTCAGCTACTGGCTGGGATCCATCTTTTAGTGGAAATTATACTAATGTAAGATGGATAAGGAACATCTCGTTTTTTGCCTATTACCCTTCTTGGTACACGTACTTTAGTGATCTGATTTCAGGGTAAGGCTGTCTTCATTTATTTTCGCATCCCTGGATTCAGTGAGTTTGGATAACTCTGGCAAAAAACCCTAGATGTCCAAGAGGTGAGATTAGTCCTTTCACATGTCAGTGTGTCTCCTACTTCCACAATATGCCATCGTCTTCCTCTCTTTTCTGATCCTATAGAATAGCCTAATAAGGAGAGCATACTGTGATCTTAGTTAGAAGGGAGTAATGTCAACTATTTTGCATTACTCCGCTAAATAATAACTTTCTTCTCTTAACACACGGAGGTAATTGTGTGTCTCCTTGAGAGAAAGTTTGCTTTTTTCCAGCCAGGCTTCTGTGTTTAGCTTTAGCATTTCTGTCACCGCAGCCCCCCTGCCTTCCACTATTAAGTAGAAATCCCAGCCATGGCATTCAACAAAGAAGTGGCAAGCCTCCAAGAAATATATTTCCTACAAATACACAGCTGAGAACATTAAAAATTGGGTAGGTCTGGTTTATGTTTGGTTCACCTCTGAACGTCTCATGTATAACTTTACAGTTGAATGGGCCAGTGACAATTCAGTGAAATCACTCAAGAACTCTGGGATCAGTGTTCCAACATCCAGCACTTTAGTCTTTGTCTTGTATGATAGCTCAGGGTTTGCTGACAGAAGACATCGCAGAACAGGGACCATGCTGAGGACAGTTTGCACTGTCTTCAATCATTTGGTGAAAGCTCAGGAGGATTTGCTCAAATTCAGCTAAATAAAAATCCTCCACTTCAGCACCTCGTCCAGGCAGTATGAGAACCAGATGGGCCTATGCACGCTGCCTGATGGCTACTGACTGATGCAGACAGTCGGAATTCGGCACATCTGTGCCGTGACATCAGGGAACGCCAGGGCTCTTCATTTTGCGCCATAGACCACACTAGAGCATTTGCCCCTAATTCATATAAGAATGAAAACTGTCATTCAAAAGGCACCTTGTCCAAAGCATTTGCAAATTAATTTGTTAATGAAACATTACATCAGGGTAGCACTTTACAGTTTACAAAGTGCTTTCATTTCCTCATTTAATCCTTAAAATAACCTTGTGAAATAGGCAGGGCTGTTGAAAGAAGCTAAACAGTGGAGGAAAAAAAAGCCAGTGTGCTACTATTCATGCCTGTAAATGTTTGCTGGTAACTTAACTACTGACTAGCACTGAACTGTAGCAAAATATACAATAGAGATGTGGCCCTAGAATATGTTTCTTCCTAAAGGGATTATCCTTCTCCTTACCTAATTGATAAGGCACTTGTGTTCTCAGACTTTTCCATTTCTGTCCCCACAACTACACAGAAGAATAAATGACCTTGTCCCTTGCAGGTGGAGTGAGGAGTGGGAGAAGACTTTGAATTGCAGGTTATAGCATAATGTTTAGAAGACCATTTAAAAATTGTTTACTTATTCAAAAGGCAGAGTTACAAAGGGACACACGTGTGTGCGTACACACACAAACACACACACACACAGATCTGCTGGTTTATTCCCCAAATGGCCACAACATCCAGATCTGGGCCAGGCTGAAGCCAAGAGCCAGAAACTCCATCCAGGTCTCCCATGTGGGTAGTAGGGACCCAAGTATTTGGGCCATTATCTGCTGCCTTCCCAGGCACATGAGTAGAGAGCTGGATTGGAAGCAGACTAGCAGGAACTTGTATTGGTACTTCAATGTGGGATACATTTAGAGAAGATCATTTTTGAAATCTTGGAATATTATATCAATTTTGAAAATTATGTACATGTTTATTTTTGCTATTCAATTCTGGGCACAATTGGCAGACTAGGAAAATATGCCATATTTATGTGCAGCTCTGTACCCAGACTCAGAGACTCGGATTATAAGGCCTCTTCAGAAAGTTCATGGAAAATAATGTACATTAGGAAAAAAAACCCTGCATGGATTCTAAACTTTTTGCAAACAAACTTATCTTTTAATTCTATTTTTCCACAAGCTGTTTAAAGTTTCCTCCTATTTAGGATGTCATTATTGTTCAAACAAGAGTCATTTCCTTTGTTTTTCTTACCCCTCAAGTGTTCAATGCTGATGATAGTAGAGTGACATTCGGATGGATTTTTCATTAGGTTGTTTGGGTTTTTATCATTAAGGTGTCTGTGCTGATAATATGGCCATTGTAGTAGTTAATGGCTGGCCAGACTCTCCGTGGAGAAAAAAACACAGGTCTGCAGATTCTGCTGATTTCAGTGCAGTTTTTTGTGAATCAGTAGCCTGAACTGGGCCTTCCTCTCACCTCCCAACAAGTGAATATGGTAATGTCTCTTCTCACAATTCCTTAGCATACAGAATCCAAATACCTTTGCAAGGGAACTACAGACTTTCGTTGTCTGCCCCACCCCAAGTGTCTCTTCATTTTGCGCCACATCTGCTTTTCTCCTCTCCAGTTCTTGAGTCCGTGTATCTCTGAACATGAGAGAGTCTCACATCCCTGCATCCATCCATCTGTGCCTTCCATGCTCTCCAGTAGTCTCCTGCACTGCTAATGAGAACGGGAAATCACTCCCCCTTCCAGTGTTGTTCCGGCTTCACTTATTTCTGTTCATGTCTTCCTGATATCCTGGTGCAGGCTGAGAGTGGCTTTCCAGGATGTCCTCTCCATACATATATATCTCACTGTGGCACCAATCATCATATTTTTCTTGCTTGTCTGTCTGCCTCCTTGGCAGATTATAAAATATTTAAAAGCAGGAGCCATTGGTCATTGTGTCTGGAGCAGAGGGAGTACTGAGATGAGGATGGGGGTAGTGAATGAAGGACCCTGACATTCTGCAGTGGCCATTTTCAAGTTGTTCTTTTAGATGCCATCCCAAAACAGCAGCCAAGGTGGGAAACACTTTTTCTTCTTTCTTCTCTTTAAGTTACATAATATATTATTTTGAAAACTATAATCTTAAATATAACATTCTTAAAAAGTGATTTGGCAGAGCCGGCACTGTGGCGTAGTGGGTAAAGCTGCTGCCTGCAGTGCCAGCATCCCAAATGGGTGCCAGTTTGAGTCCCGGCTGCTCCACTTCTAATCCAGCTCTCTGCTATGGCCTGGGAAAGCAGTAGAAGACAGCACAAGTCCTTGGACCCCTGCAACCATGTGGGAGACCTGGAAGAAGCTCCTGGCTTCGGATGGGCGCAGCTCTGGCCCTTGCGGCCAACTGGGCAGTGAATGAGCAGATGGAAGACCTCTTCTCTCTCTGCCTCTCCTTCTCTCTCTGTGTAACTCTGACTTTCGAATAAATAAACAAATCTTTTTTAAAAAAGTGATTTGGCTTGTAATTTGGGTTTACTAAAAGCAATATTTTGCTGAAATACCATTAGGAATGTCATATATGAATAAAACTCCAAAAGCACAGGCAAGAAAAGCAAAATTAGACAAATGGAATTATACAAAAATCAGAAGCTTCTGCACAGCAAAAGAAACAAGCAGTAGAGTGAAGAGACGTCTGACAGAATGGGAGAAAATATTTGCATACTACTTATCCCTCAAAGGATTAATATTCAGAATATATCATCGCCGGCACCGCGGTTCACTAGGCTAATCCTCTGCCTTGTGACGCTGACACACCGGGTTCTAGTCCCGGTCGGGGCGCCGGATTCTGTCCCAGTTGCCCCTCTTCCAGGCCAGCTCTCTGCTGTGGCCCGGGACTGCAGTGGAGGATGGCCCAAGTGCTTGGGCCCTGCACCCCATGGGAGACCAGGAGAAATACCTGGTTCCTGCCAGCAGGTCAGTGCGGTGTGCCGGCTGCGGTGGCCATTGAGGGTGAACCAACGTCAAAGGAAGACCTTTCTCTCTGTCTCTCTCTCTCACTGTCCACTCTGCCTGTCAAAAAAAAATATATCAGCAACAACAACAAAAAACCCCACAAACAATCCAGTTAAGAAATGGCCAAAGGACACGAGTAGATACTTGTCAAAGAGAAGAAATACAAATGGCCATAAAGTATGCACAGGTGTACACACACACACACACACACACACAGCTCGGGGGGGGGGGGGATGTACATTATTGCAGCCACTATAGAAAGTAGTACAGAGATGTCTTTGAAAACTAGAAACGGAACTGCTGTATGATCCAGCAATCACACTAGTGGGTTTATACCCCCAAAGGCATGACTCATTGTACCGAAGGGATACTTGTTCTACCATATTCAAAGCAGCACTGTTCACAGAAACCAAAATAAGGATTTTTAATTTCGCTACCTTAAATGAAAACGATAAGATAACTAATAAGGATGGGCAGTGGGATCGCCCAGGACTGACAAACACATGTAAAGCAACATGGTCTACTTCAGTAAACTATTGGAAACCAAATGACCTAATATCAGTCAAATTAAAGAAGAGACTGTATTCAGCAATGGCATTGAATCACATGTGTGTTTACATTTTCACTTATTTCTTGGCAGCAAATAAAATTTCAAGGCTATGAAATTAGTTTGAGATTGCATAGTGTTTTAAGTCTTAGTTACAGGCAGAGATTTCTGTGTAGTATGCACCGAAAGTGTCACTGGAAACAAAACCTCCAGGCACATAATGTTGATTCTTATTGTTATGAAGAATGATTGTATATGAATGTATTTGGTTAACAGGAATATTTTTCAAGTTATACTCTCTAGAATCTTTGAGTTTCCAAATATGGTTCCCTGTGAACTCTGCCTTAGGACATTTATATATTTGTACATTTTGTTCCTTCATTGTTCCAGGGTTGGTCTGTGGCTCATGTGAACTATGGGATGCAATAGGAGAGACACTGTGTTGTTTCTGGGTCTATCTCTTAAGAGGTTGTCAGTTTGTGCTCCCTCCCTCTTGGTATAGAAGCTTTTTGAGACACCTGCACCATGGTAGGAAGTCTGGCTTATTTTGCTGGAGAGACCATGTGCAAAGCCTGAGCCTTTAGACAGAGGAACAGAGGCCTGGTCTCCTAGTTCCCATTAAGCTTCCAGATGACTCCAGCCTTAGGTGACATCCAATTACAGCCTCAGTAAAGACTCCAGGAGAGACCATCACAAGAATCCCCTGGTCGATTGGTCACTAAATTGTAAGAGGCAGTAAATGATTACTGTTTTTTTTTGTTTTTTTTTTTTTTTTAAAGTAAGTAAGGTAACTTGCTATGTAGCAGTGGATAACCAAAATAGTACTAATATATAAAAAATATATCATAAAATCTCTGATCAAGAAAATTCTTAAAAAGTAATTGGATTTTTGGCTTCCCAGAGGACTCAAATTGCTATTGGGGAAAATGAGGCTGTTAGAAACCCAGTTCATCTGATTTAAGGTAAAGCTTGTATTGCAAAGACCCAATGACTTGTTTCTAAGAGTTCCCAAGAACCCTCAAATGACCTGTATATTTCAGGCATCAAGGATTGGTTAGCACTGCTCCCACTCCGTCCCAGTAGATTGGCCTAAGAAATCAAAATCAAGTCTGTCTGACCATGTTTTGTGTTTCTTAACCCTCATCCTTACACACATATTCTTCTTTCCTTATTCTAATATTCACAGTGTAAGTCTTTGTCAGAAATAAAAGGAATGTAAGTAAGGATAAGGATACCAAAACCATGATTCTACAGACAGATTGAACCTGCAAAACGCAGGGTGGGATGGATGGATGACGAAGGAAGAAAGGGAAAAGAAAAGCATAATTAAGATGAATTGGCTCTTTCCTGAATTGCAGACAGATTCTTAGTTCTTATCATTTTGTCTTTATACTTATACAACTCCTCATAATTCTCAAAGCCTTTTCACTTGCAGTAAGTCATTTGATTCTTTTAACAATTCTGTTAAGTAGGCACAGCATTATTCCTCCTGCTTTAGAAACTGCGTTGAAAAATTCCTTGAGTTTTATGGGTGCTTTATGGTTGTGAAAATTCTGTTTGCATATTATTTGCAGGACATTTATAAATGGTCACCTGATTGATTTTTTTTCTCCTTCAGGTTACTGTGAAGTTAAAAAGTGATCAATGCTATTGATCAATGCTATTCTAAGGTCTGACTGAAATTTATTGAAGTGTTCATTCATTCTTCATTTTTATTTGTCTCTTCAATAAAACAATATATAGAAGTGTTACCAGCATAGTTATTCTGGTTCAACCATGCATGGGACCGAGAGAGCAACTTCCTTTGATTTGTCCCTTGTTTTCTCCTACATCATCCTGCAACAAACCCTGAGGTCCTTTTGTAGAACTAGAGTAATACAAAAGCAGGTGTTTTTACTTATTTATTAATTTTTAGAAGATTTATTTGTTTTTCATCTACTTGAAAGGCAGAGAGAGGGGGAGAGGGAGAGAGAAAGAGAAGGAGAGAGAGAGAGTGATCTTCCATCACTGATCCACTCCACAACTGCCCTGCAACAGCCTGGGCGGGGTCCGGCTGAGCCAGGACTACGGAACTCAGTCCACGTGTCCTGTGTGAGTGGCACATGAGCCATCACCTACTGTCTCCCAGCTGGCATTAGCAGAAAGCTGATGGGAAGCAGAGTTGCTAGAATTCAAACCAGCACTCCATGAGAGTGTGCCAAGTGGCAGCTTAACCCTCTGTCCCTTAATGCCTGCCCCTGCATTTTTGATTTAATATTAAACTTGGGCAACCAAGAAGCCTCAAGTCTTCTTCCAGCCAACACTACTCACTTCCAATCCAACCTAGTTCTTCCTTTTGTCTCTATGGACTTTCTGTTGGCTAAAGCTCCTACTAGATGCCATTTAAAATTCTTCTGGACCTATTTGTAGCATAACATGGTGTATTTGGTCAAGACCAGCAGGGCCAGTCTTATATTTTCTCATCTATTTTCCTTTACACCCATCCATTATTCCATTCACTTACCACCCATTCATACATTTTCATATTCATATACCCTCCACCTATCCACTCACCTCCCATTCACCTGTTTTCCATTTACCTATCTTTGTTGGAAGTAAAAAAAAATGGAAGGAAGGATAAGATACACAAGATTATGGAATATAACTACCCATTGATCCAACCATCTGTTCATCTATCTATCCATCCATCCAGCAAACAATAGAAAGTAGCTGCTCTCATAAAGCCTAAATATCATGAATAAATTATAATTCTTTAAAAAAGGTATACTTATCTGTTTGAAAGGTAGAATTACACAGAGGCAGAGAGAGAGAGAGAGAGAGAGAGAGAGAGAGAAAGCAAAAGCAAAAGCTTCCATCCCTTGGTTCACTCCCCAAATGCTGCAATGGCTGGAGCTGGGCTGACCCAGAGCAAGGAGCCAGGAGCTTCTTCTGGGTCTCCCACATGGGAGCAGGGGTCCAAGGACTTAGGTCATCCTCCACTGCCCTCCCAGGCCATGGCAGAGAGCTGCATCGGAAGTGGAGCAGCTGGGACTCAAATCAGTACCCGTATGGGATGCTGGCATTTCAGGTGGTGGTCCCACCAGCACGCCACAGTGCCAGCCTCTGTGTAAACTATAATTCTTAGTAAATTATGAAGTAATACATAGGCAGGCATGTTGCTTTACTGGGTAGAATTGTTCACATGAAAGAAATAGCTTCAAGTTTTTACCAGTGGTTGAATCATGATATTTCCACTTTCCAGGACGTCTGTGAGGACTCAAGAGATAAAACACTAAAGAGTATTGCTTGGAGTTCTTTGAAGAAAGATGCCAGTGGAACAAAGAACTAATGCTCTCAGTAACTTACATTTATGGCCCTAAAGCAAAAACTAAAGCTGATAATTCAAGTCCAGAGTATGAAATTCTGTAATGATCCTCCAGAGAGGAAGAAATGGAAGCAAGGTTGTGCCAAAAGTAAAATATTATAGTTAAAAAATAGAAAATTATTTTTGGCTGTGATAGTTTTTCTCGGTCTGTCCCTAAGAACGAGGATAGTTGACCATTATTGGTTGACAGGAAGCAAGTGAAGCAAGCTGCCGAATTTACAAGTTGCCTTTTAAAGTAAGTTTTACAGCATGGGGAATTGGAGCAGTTTGTCTACTGCTCACAATCACTATTGAAACTCGGATCCTTAGAACGGATGGGGAAAGGCTAGGAAATGAAGTAGTATTTTAGGCTCAGATTCAGGAAAGAAACTACCCGGACTCTGGATGTAATGTCTGATAGGAAACAGCGTATTCCCTTGCTACTTGTGGAAATGCCACTTGATAATGAGTGCTGACCCAGTTTTTTTCCTCGTATAATAATGTAAATCACTGGGGATGTATTCTGATGCTTAAAATAATTTTCCTAGATTAAACAAAAGTAGCCTTCTTAATCTGACCGAGTTTTACACAGCATCCCTTTCTCACAGAACACATTACTCAAGATTACATAGTGATCCTGACTCACAAACTATGACATCAACTTTGAAATCAGTGGTATTTTAGGGCTTGGGGAGACTTTTTCTAGATATGCTACATGGTCACGAATTTCTACTTATATGTAATTTGTAGAATATTCCTATACATGCACTTGTGTTAATTTTTTTCATGCTCAAATTACTTTCAAGTTAAAATATGATCAATGTAATTGATTACTGCTATTGTAAGATCTGATAGAAAACTGTTTAAGTTTTCATTCATTCATTCTTCACTGTTTTTGTTTTTTTTCCAAATAGCAGAAGGGTAAATAGGACAGAAGTGCTCAGCATCCACGCAGTACGAACAATGGAAAATCCTTGCTGTTCTGTTTTTCATAAGCTGCTTTTCAGAATGTGCAATGAGATTACCATTTATGTGAGGGCTGCAAGGTCAAATTTCAAAAACAGTCTCCAGTTTTATAAGATCCATTTGGAAGAACATATTTGAAAGGACAAAAGTGCAAATGGGGATGTCATCTGAACCAGTGGAATATTGTAGAGAATGATTGGATTTGAAGTCAAGGGGGAGTTTACTCCTGGCAGCCACTATTATTACCTGGACTGCTTAGTCCAATCTCTGCCTCCTTTTCCTTAGTCTGAACGAAAAGTGGTAGGGCTGGCGCTGTGGTGCAGCAGGTTAGCACCCTGCCCTGAAGTGCCGGCATCCCATATGGCTGCCAGTTTGAGACCCGGCTGCTCCACTTCCAATTCAGCTCTCTGTTGTGGCCTGGGAAAGCAGCAGAAGATGGCCCAAGTCCTTGGGCTCCTGCACCCATGTGGAAGACCTAGGAGAAGCTCCTGGCTCCTGGCTTTGGATGGGCACAGCTCCGGCATATGCGACCAAATGGGGAGTAAACCGGCGGATGGAAGACCTCTCTGTCTCTGTCTCTGTCTCTGTATCTGTCTCTCTCTCTCTCTCTTTGTGTGTGTGTGTGTGTGTAACTCTTCAAATAAATAAATATTTTTTTAAAAAAGTAAAGTGGTGATTAAACAGGCTGGAAAGAGCACGGATTCCCAGTTTGAGGATGCATAACACTGATGAATCAATTTATTTTCTCTTTGGTTTATCACGAAAGCAGCAGAAAAGCAGAGCAAAGGAGATACCCAGCACTGAGGACAGCAGAGTATACTAGGTCTCTGAATTCATGCCCTTGTCCCCTAGGGACCACTGCAGAAACCAGAAGTCTCTACTCTGCCCTTCTGCTCGGGTGGCTTTGTGAGTGCCACTCTGCCAGCACTGTTTTCTCTCTGGTTCTTTGGCTGTCTTCCGGACTGCATCACGGTGGCTTTTGGCTCTTCCTTTCTACCTAGCTGACGGATGCTAGGGTTCTTTAGAGATCTGGCATCATTTTTGTCTCAGGTTTCACCCCTCCCTCTGTAAGTTCACCTTTTCATGATCTCCCACCATTGTCCATGGAAATGCAGAAGATATTCATGTTAATCTCTAGCCTATACCTATAGCCTTGATGCCCTAATGGGAATCTGTGTTAATATCTTTTAAGAAATCAGAATTTGTTCAGTTCAAACTCAATCACAAAACTCAATCCTCTTCAAACATATTCTATGTCAATGAATGCAACCTTCCTGGCCTCCTTCTCTGAAGCCAGGAGTTTGGAAGTCACCCCTGGTTTCTCACGGCTTCCCTTGCTTTCTCATTGCTTCTTTTAAAATTATTTTTATTTTATTCCTTTTAAAGAGAAGCATTATACTGTTACCTTTAATATTTTATTTGTTTGGAAGAGAAACACACACACACACACACACACAGATCTATCTTCTGATTTACATTCTTGCAATATCTGGGTCTGGGCCAGGCCAAAGTCAGAGTCTGGAACTCAGTCTGGTTTTCCTGTGTGGATAGTGGGGACCCACCTGCTTGAGCCATCTTCAGCTGCCTTCTATGGTGCACATTAGTGGAAATTTGAATAAGAAGAGGAGCTGGGACACCAACCTTCTGTTTTTTTTTTTTTTTCTTTAAAGATTAATTTTACTCATTTGGAAAGCAGAGTTAGAGAGCCTGAGAGAGAGAGAGAGAGAGAGCAAGAGAAACTTCCAGCCACTTGTTCACTCCGCAAGTGGCTATAAGAGTCAGGGCTAGACTAGGCAGAAGCCAGGAGCCAGGAGCTTCTTCTGGGTCTCCTATATGGGTGTAGGGGCCCAAGTACTTGATCCATCTTCTGACGCTTTCCTAGGTGCATTAGCAGAGAGCTGGATTGGAAGTAGAGCAGCTGGGACTCAAACTGGCACCCATATGGGATACTGGAGTCACAGGCACTGGCTTTACCAGCTATGTCACAATGTCAGCTCCATCCTCTGCTTTTTTTTTTTTTTGTTATCAAATAATCATCATTGTAACAATCACAGGTAGACACTATTACTATTTGTTTGTAGGTGGTCAGCTTTTTTTTAAAAAAAAAACTAGTAATTACTTTTATGAGAGGCAGAGAGAAAGAAAGAGAAATCAGGCTCCCATCTGCTGTTCACTCCCCTTGTGGCCCAGGAGACTCAGTCCAGATCTCCCATGTGGGTGGAAGGAACCCCACCAGCTGAGCTGTGACTGCTGCCTTCCAGGGTCTGCATTATCAGGAAGCTGGAATCAGGAGCTCGGGTTGGGCATTGAATCCAGTCACTCCAGGACAGGCTATGGCATCTTGATCACCAGGCCAAACTGCTGCCTCCTCTCTAGTTCTATTCAGTCGGGTTAGCTCTGCTTTCCTCCTAGTGATTACTCAATTCATCCTGCAATGATCTTTGACATGTTCAGTTAGCTCATGTGATTTCCTTGTCCCGAATGCTGCCATGCCTTTCCATTACCTAAGGGTAAAGTCTTAATTCCTTTGTAGGAAATACCAGACTCTGTGGCTGGACTGTCACCTCTTCTATCATTGTCCCTGACAACTCTTGTGTAACTAATGCTCCAACCCTGGCAAAGTAGTCCCAGCTCCCTGAACTTAGCGCTTTCCCTCTCACTTCTGAGCCTCTTTAATTTTCCTGTGCACTCTCTGACTTAAATGCTGTTACTCCTTTATCCCCATGCTGGATTTTTCAACTTCAAAACTCAATCTCTGCATCTCCTTCTTAGGCTGCAAATCCCCAACGCTGGGATTTCTGCCTTGTTACAGCCTTTCTGAAATGCTTCTTCTGTCAAAGTGCTTGTCCCACTCTCCTGTAGCTGCTTGTTAATTTTTCTATCCCTTTGCTGGACCGTATGTGAGCCCCTCAATGGCAGGGCTGTCCTCACATCTGTTCATGCCTAGCCCCAGGTATATTGCCTGGCACACAGCAGGGGCTAAATCATGCTTTGAGAAAGTGAATATGTCAATTAAAAGTGATTGTATTCAGTAAAATATCAGTGGGACATTGCTCGCCCTGTTGCTTTACACCTGTGTTATTCCTCATGTTTTGTTTGTGATACAGGAGCCACCTATACTGGAAGTTTGTGAGAAAAAGCTGAGTTGTCATTTTCAAGTCTCTATCTGTATTACTCTGAGTTCTTCAGAGAAGCAGACATGGTAGGGTATATATCATAAATAGGAGAAATTTATTCTGATAATTGGCTCACATGGTCATGGAGGCCACAAAGTCCAGCGATGTGCCATCTGCAAAGTTGAGAACCTTAGGAACTGGTGAGGTGTGGTTCAGTCTGAGTCTGAAAGCCAGAGGCCCAGGTGGTCTGATGGTGTAAGTTCAAGTCCAAGTCCAAATGCCTGAGAACCAGGAGTGTTGATGTCTGAGGGGGGAGCTCCCAGCTCAAACAGAATTTGACCTTGCTCCACCATTTTGTCCTATCCAGGACCTCAAAGGATTGAAGTGCACCCACTCTGGTGAGAGCAGATTTTCTTTACTGAGCCACATGCTGAATCTAGAATGCTCTTCCTGGATCACCCTCACAGACACACCCAGTGACAAAGTTTTCCCAGCAAGCTGGGCATCCCTCTGGTCAATCAAGATGGCAGTAAAATTAATCATCATACCTCATCACAGGCAAAGCAAGCCTTCAGGTTTTGATGAGTGAATGAATGTTAGATGACTAAGAAGGAAGCTGGTAGAAAAGCCACGAGCTGGGGTTGGCGCTGTGGCACAGTGGGTTAACGCCCTGGCCTGAAGCACCGGCATCCCATATGCGTATAGGTTCGAGACCTGGCTGCTCCACTTCTGATTCAGCTCTCTGCTATGGCCTGGGATAGCAGTAGAGGATGGCTCAAGTCCTTGGGCCCCTGCACCCACGTGGGTGACCTGGAAGAAGCTCCTGGCTCTTGGCTTCGGATCGGCACAGCTCTGGCCTTTGCAGCCAATTGGGGAGTGAACCATTGGATGGAAGACCTCTCTCTCTCTCTCTGCCTCTCCTCGTTTTGTGTTACTCTGACTTTCATATAAATAAATAAATCTTTAAATAAAAAAAAGCCATGAGCCTCAAGAGTCTATTGTCAGTTCCCTGTCCTAGTGTGACTGTAGATGAGACTTTATTAGAAGAAAGTTAGCCTCTGTTTATTCCATAGCTTATCAACTGATGCAGTGGTATCTGAGAGGTTGAGGAGGTGGACAACAAAATGTAGGAGGAGAAGCGAAAGTAATGAGTAGTAGGGGTTTTGGTTATTTCAGCATTGATCATAAAGAAAACACTGGAAGCGGTATTATTGCAACAGATGTTGGTGAGCACAGATGAAGGGAGATAGATGTTCAAAGGAATGTAGATCAGTACTTATTAGGCTCAGTTTGAGTAAGTTTTAAAGAGGAGTGCGATGGGGCTCCCTGGAAAGCTGTGGGAGAGCCCTTTCCCAGGGCACCGAGAGCAGAGAAAGTCCTCAGAGTAGGGCTTGCTTTCCTAGATCTTTTCAAACACAATTAGGTGGATCTGAAATCACATTTTAAACTCTCACAACGCCTTGACATCAGGAAACCATGAATAAATAAAATTACAAAATCAAACGCAATTCAAAGGGATTCTGAGTGATAATGCCTTCTGTGATAAATGCTGCAGGAAAGGAAACTGTGTGATAAAACGTATCATTTCAATTTTCTCCTCAGGGATTTCATAACCATATGCTTTTATGTAGAAAAATACAGTTAAAGAAAGCTCTTCCCCTGAGACTCCCGAATCCCTGGTGGGTGTTCACCGTGGGCCTGGGCACAGAGGGTGTCTGTGCGAGCTGACTCATTTCCTGAAGACATTCTGTGGGCCTCTCTTCTCCCCGCCAAGGGATTGCCATTTGTAGAAGATGCTGCCTCCAGGGACTGTTTCCCTGGTTAAGGTATATTTGTAAGAAGTTCAACTTAAATTACAAATACATTACCGGGGACAAGTAGCATATTAACTCAATGACAGCATCGAGATTTCCATGCAAAATCTCCCCAAATGCATTTCACAGAACATTATTTCTGAGAAGTGTTATGTAAGCACAGGGATCTGTGGCCCGACAAACTTGCACATCCTGGGTTAAATGGGAACGAATTCTTGTTCTGACTCTCCTTTTCTCTTTCTCTTCCTTTCTTCCCCCTCCTCCTCCTGGGAGGGAGAGGGAGAGAGGGCAGAGCAGAGAGAGGGGCAGAGGGAAAGAGGAGAGAGAGAGAGGAAAAAAAAGAGAGGGGGAGAGGGAGATGGAGAAAGAGAGGGAGATGGGGGGGAGAAAGAGAGAGGTAAAGAGAGGGAAAAGGAGAGATAGAGTTCTCCCGTTTGCTATTTCCTGCTCCAAATACCTTCAATGGCTGGGGATGGGCCAGGCCTAAGCTGGTAATCTGGAACTCAGTCCAGGTGTCCCACATGGGTGGCATGGACCTGACTACTTGAGCTGTCACCTACTGTCTCCCAGGGTCTACATTTGCAGGAAGCTGGAATTGGAAATTAGAGCCCTGACTCAAACCTAGATATGCTGATGTGATGTGAGTGTCTGAAGCAGCAGGCCAAATGCTTGCTCCTGAAGTTTTAATTTCTTTCTTTTTTTTAAAGATTTATTTATTTATTTGAAAGTCAGAGTTGCACAGAGAGGAGAGGCAGGGAGAAAGAGAGAGGTTCATTCCCCAATTGGCCGCAATGGCTGGAGCTGTGCTGATCCGAAGCCAGGAGCCAGGAGCTTCTTCCAGGTCTCCCATGAGGGTGCAGGGGCCCAAGCACTTGGACCATATCCCACTGCTTTCCCAGTGGAAAGCAGAGAGCTGGATTAGAAGTGGAGCAGCCGGGTCTCGAACCAGCGCCCATATGGGATGCTGGCGCTTCTGGGCAGGCCCCTGTGCCACAGTGCCGGCCCCGAAAAGTTTTAATTTCTAAAAGTTACTGTACCACTGGCCCTGGGTACTTAATAGTAACAGTTATAGAAGAGTGCTTCAAGAAAGTTCAAGGAAAATGGAATTAAAATATATTTCTTGTGGTACAAATATTTAAAAAGTCATGAGTTGTTTTTCATAATACTCATTTTCCATGAATTCTTTGAAAAGCCCTCTTATGTCTCACCTAGTAATCCTTAAGTTTGCATGGTGGTATCTTTGAAATTCTCCAATTATTCACAAATGCTCTCTCCCCTCTTCACAAAAAAACTTATAAGAGAAAAACGAGGTAGTGTTTTGTTATTTATTCTTATCGTGTTAGATGTGAAAGCAATGGTATGGCAACTCTCTTGGAAACTGAATTTAGAGATAGGACATGAAATTCAGCCAAAAGTGAACACAGTTCTTCTCATCTCCCAATCTTTGGCCAACCCATGAGTAACAACTTGATGCTCAATATTAATAATGAAGCACATGATCATAATACTAGTTCATGAGTTTCCTAGTTTGAACAATTCAGCTGGCTTGTTCCAAGTCCCTCATCCATTTTTTAAAACAGACAAGCAGTGAAAGCTAAAATTAGGAGTCAAGTTGGTTCTTCCTTCTTCTTTATCCCTAATCACCAGGAACTTGTATTTTAGAAATGTCCACCAGTTTTGCTTTCTCATTTCCAGTCTCATTGTTGTCTTCAATCATTGCTTTCATTACACTACACAAAGACTGTTGAAACAGCTTCCTAGCCTACTTCTCTGCTTTCTGCTTCATTCCTTTTCATGCCACTCTGCATATGATTACCAGGACACCACCCCAGGATACCTCTTTCTCTTTGTCTCTTTTCCCCAGAACCCACTGCATTCATCCTAATCTCTCTGCCAGACTTTGAGACTTTTTGTATATGGGGTTTGTCTTATCTCTGGTTGCTGCTGTAACAAAATACCATTGACTGGATGGCCTAAACAACAGAAATTTATTCTCACAGTTCTAGGGATTGGAAAGTTCAAGATCAAGGTGACAGCAGGGCTGGTTTCACTCTGAGATTTCTTCTCTTGGCTTGTAAGTGCCACCATCTTGCTATGTGCTAGAATGACTTCTTTATGTATGCTTAATGAGGGGCGGGGGTGAAGGAGAGGGGCATGGAGTGGGGGAGGGAGATGGATATGGAAAAAAGAGAGGACAATGCATTCATTGAAAGATCTCTGGTGTTTTTTCTTATAAGGGCACTTATCCTATCAGACCAGAGTCTCATTCTCATCTAACCCTAATTTCTTCTGAAATACCATCACACTGGGTTTTAGGACTTCAACTTAATGAAGTGCAGTGGTGGGGCACAAACATTTACTCTGGAACGGGCTTCTCCAAACTTCCAGGTATAATTTGTTACTTCTTGGCGTGGCCTCTCATCCCTATTTTTCTTACGGCCAGTACTCTTCCACCATACACAGTGTGCTCTACCTGTATGTTTTTGCATCACCAGCCTTTTCCCTCCCTGAATTCCTTTCCTTTGCCTCCTACACGGATGACTTTATTTCCTTATACTTTCTCAAATGGAGTAGATCCTTTAAGGTTCACCTCAAATTGCACTTGTTCCAAAGAACACTTTCTAATCTCCAAGTCATACAAATATCTTCTTTCTTGGGACTCTTATAGTTATAGCCCACCATAATTTAGCATTTAATTATTTGTTAATTCTTTTATAATGTTAATGGAAACATCTTGTTGGGTTTGCACTCTACAGAGTACTTATATATCCATAATCTCATGTGATATCCTCAAAATCAGTGAGGTAGTATTAGAATTTCCATTTTACATAGAAGAAAATGGAGGCTCAGTAATATTGAATGACTTACTGCTGATTATAAAACCAGTAGCTTAGGACATGGACACAGCTGTCTGAGTCTCATAGTCCATCCACTCTTATTCCATTTATGAACCTTCATGTGAGTTTTCTCCTTTCTCACTTATTCTGATTCAGGTTATCTTGTATCTCTATAGAATAGATTTAAGTTTTGGGGAGAGAGGACAGAAACAAATACAATGAATTTCCCTGAAGGAATTCAAATTTATTCCAGTTGTATTTCTTTATATTAAATCATATGCTAGGTGATTCTATGATAAGTAGTACAGGATCCATTTAATAAATGCACAAACTTTCAGCAATAATGATTTTAATGTCTGAATTCTATCTACTAGATTAGGCAATTTCTCTCAATTTTTTCTTGAGTTAAAAGTGCTAATCAGAATCTCTTGGCAGAAGAATGCATCTATTCAACTATGCAATACAAAAATTTTCTCTTGTCATAATTGAAACACATAGATTTATCTTCTTTAGGGCTTCAAAAGAATATTTTGGCCTCCCATACAGAAGATGAACTCTGAAGTTGTAGCCACTAGGTGGGAGTGAGGGAGTGTGAAATAATTTAATAGTGGAAACTCACCAGCCCACCTGACCCCAACTGGTCCAGACATTAGTAAGTAGAAACCTCACAAATTCTTTTAGAGTGATACCAAATCAGAAACATTTAATGCACATTGAAAAAGCCAAATTAAGAATCAAGTTCAGACATATAGAGGTGTGATATCTACAGTCAGAGCCAAGTTAGAAAAGGTTTAGTCCTTTAAATGGCCAAATTAAACAAGGCACAATTGAGGCTAACTCATCCCTCTAGGCACTTATAAACCTACTTGTGGGAACTTTTGAAAATGAAGTTAGCACCAATTGTGTCTTATTTTCCTTGGCCATTTAATGGGCTAACCCTTTAGGAATTTGGCTCTGAATGGAGATATCACACTTTTGTGCGTCTGACCTCTTCCCTCAACTTTCAATTTTTTTTTGTATATACATAGAATTAAAAGAATCAGATATAGTGTTACATAATTAAGTTTAATAAGAGTGAAGGACAAAAAAAATATGAAAAAAGAACATAATGTGCTGAAATAACAAAGAAATTCGACTGCCCAGGACATACTGCCTTTTTCTGGTCTGCTTTAAAATTAGAGGTTGTGTTGGGTAGCACTGGTCAAAATCAACAAAGAAGCTGCTTGGAGGAATTCCCAGATCAAGTCTCATTCACTCACTGCCAATACACACATAAGCAAGTGTGCTCGAAAGGGACAGCAAAGTACATGGACACGATATAGCATGAGTAAAGAGACACACAGCAGACAGATAACGTAGTTATGTCTGAAGACAGCCCCTGTCTAGTGTCCTTAGTGTTTGAAGCTAATTGATTGTGTGTCATCACTGTAGAGCTGGCAGTTTGGGGCTCTATGCATAGGGCGGGAAAGAGAATATTGAGAACATGATGAAAAATTGCTTTCAAGGGTGTTTTCCTATTACGATGCTCTGTGTTGTACCTGTCAACAAACTTCCCTTGCTTGAAGTCTGTAAATTTAAGCACCGATGATTTGCCAATGCAGTGTTGGTTGCATAGATTATCAAGGAAAAGTTTCACTTGATTAACTTGTAGATATTTCTTGTAATGTTGTAAAGAAGGCACCTCTCCTGAAATCCCTTCTGCACCCAGTTCTGAGTCACTATCCCAAGAGACCTCTTTTTAAGATAAATTTATGTGGAAAACTCCATTTTGTTTTATGGCCAAGAACCAAGTAACCAAACTTCACCATTCCTTTAAGAAGGCATTTAGTTGAAATGTAAGTGAAGGTGCATTTTTACCCTGATATTTTCCGGATTTAGGTCCTGCAAATTGCTGTTCTTTCCTTTTCACATTCACATTTTTCCAGCATTGCTATGCATATGTGGGAAATGGCCTCAACAGCTCTTTGTGATCTGATTTAAAGTTTTTTCTTGGAGTTGATGATTCAAAACTCGTGAAAGATATTAACTATTTTCAGACATTAAGATTCAATACACTGCATTCAGAAAAGGACACTATAAATATATACATTTTAATCTGCATTCAGTTCTTACTATTGTACAGCTAAGGATAATTTTCTAAAAATTTTGTTGGCATATTTTTATTTGGCAGTTTCATGCTGAGGTAAGTGTTGGCAAATGAACAAACAGCTTCTGTTCCAGCTTCTTTATGGTTCCATTCCAGCTCAATCACAGGACTCTGGCTTAATCTGAAAAGCTTCTGCTGTTCTCCATTAATTCTGCCCAGGGGGACCCCGTGGGGGCAAGTTAGGCCTGTGACTGCGCTGTTGATCTGTCCCCATTGAGCAACTGTCTTGGAAATCTATTTTTCTTTCACAAGATTTTTTGGATCTATCTATCACTGAAATTCCTGGGAGCAAGACACCATGTTGTATTTGGATGAGTCATTGTTTTTCCTTTGTATGTGTGATTTTTTTTTTTTTTTTCACTTAGAAGATTGGGTGTAGCTTGGCTAAGCATCTGTTCTACTGGTCTCTATTCCCTAGGACTTATCTATAAAAATCAAAGACTTCTTTGAAGTGGTTCATGCTATTAACTGATGATACTTTTGCTTTTCTTTTTCCAAAAACCTCACAGAGGTTTTAAAAATTTAATTTTATTAATTGATAATTAATAATTGTACATGTTTGTTGTATACAAGATGATGTCTTGAATTATGTACACATGGAGGGTAACTCAGTGGAGTTAATTAAACATAGTTATTACCTCACATCCTTAACATCTTTTGCAATGAGGAACTTAGAACCTACTCTGAAAGAGATTTTCAAAATATAATACACTATTATTAACTACAGTCACCATGTCATAAAACACATCTTGCTTATTCCTTCTATCACATAGGAATCTTACATTCTTTGACCAACATCTCCCTGAACGCCCAACCACCCAGCCACTGCTAACCATTATTCTGCTTTCTTTCTTTCTTTCTTTCTCTCTCTCTCTCTCTCTCTTTCTCTCTTTCTCTCTTTCTCTCTCTCTCTCTCTCTCTCTCTCTCTCTCTCTTTCTCTCTTTCTCTCTTTCTTTCTTTCTCTCTTTCTTTTGACAGGAAGAGTTAGACAGTGAGAGAGACAGAGAGAAAGGTCTTCCTTGTTCTGTTGGTTTATTTCCCAAGACGCCGCTAAGGCCGGTGCGTTTCGGCTGGCACGCTGCACCAATCTGAAGCCAGGATCCAGGTGCTTCCTCCTGGTCTCCCGTGTGGGTGCAGGGCCCAAGGACTTGGGCCATCCTCCACTGCACTCTTGGACCACAGCAGAGAGCTGGACTGGAAGAGGAGCAACTGGGACAGAATCTGGCGCCCTGACCGGGACTAGAACCTGGGGTGCCGGCGCGGCAGGAGGAGGATTAGCCTAGTGAGCCACGGCACCGGCCACCATTATTCTACTTTCTATGTCTGTGAGTTCAACATTTTTTTTTAAGATTCTACATATAAGTGAGATGATGTGATATTTGTTTTCGTGTGTATGGCTTACTTCATTTATAACAATACCCTCTACATTCATCTACATTGTTCCTTTTTAAGACTGAACAGTATTACACTGTGAAAATGTACCACAATTTCTTTATCCAGTCACCTATTGACGGACATTTATGTTGATTCCATTGTGAATAATGCTACAAAAGAGCATTTATTCCTTGGCTTTTCTCCTATCAATTAATGTAATATGAACCCCATAACACAGTAAAAGAGCAAACAAATAAAAAAGGCAATGTAGACTCACAATGGAGGAAGCAGAACCCCAAAATTTGGCTATACTACATAGGGAAGAGAGAGGATCTAATCAGTTTCTCTCAAACTTGGCACTGGGTGGTTATTATCAAGCACATCCCTGCGATCAATTCCCATGATCAATCCAGGTCTTTCCAAATACTGAGAGCTTAGAGTTGAAACAAGAGAGCGCCGTTGTGTTTGACTTGGCTAACCATGAACTCTAAATCCATTTTGGCAATTCTTTATGGTCCCAGTCTGTTGGTCTCATCCCAGTCAATTGAATGGGAGTTGAATATCTTTCTTTGATATACGGACTTCATTTCCTTAGGAAATACATGCAATAGTGAAATTTTGGGATCATATAGCAGTTCTATTTCTAAATTTTTTTAAGGAAACTTCATACTGTTTGCCATAATATCTGTAATAATTTACAATTAATATCCACCAGCAGTACACAGGGTTCTCATTTCTCCACATTGTCACTAACATATTTTTAGCCATTCTAGTTGGTGTGAATTATCTCATTGTGATTTTAATTTGCATCTCTCTATTCAATAATTATGTTAAACATTTTTATTTGTTTGCCTTTTACATTTTTTTCTTCTGAGGAATATTTACTTAGGTCTTTTGACTATTTTTAAAATGGGTTATTTGTTTTAATTGGGTTGTTTCTTGCTATTGAGTTGTTTCAGTTCTTGTATATATTTTTGAACATTAGTCCATCATCATATGTATAGTTTGCAAATAATTTCTTGCATTCTATAGGTTGTCTCTTTGCTCCATTGATGGTTTCCAGGGATGTGCATACTGTTTATTTTGTAGTTTTTTTAAATGTATATTTTATTTATCTGAAAAACAGAATGACAGAGAGAGGGAGACAGAGAGATAAAAACATCTTCCATTCTCCAATTTATTCCCAAATTGGTTACAAATTGTTGGGGCAGGACAGACTGAAGCCAGGCACCTACAACTCTATCTGGGTATCCCATGTGGGTGGCAGAGGCCCAAGTAATTGGGCCATTTACCAGTGCTTTTCCAGATACTTTAGTAGAGAGCTGTATCAAAAGAAGAGTAGCTATGACTTGAATCAGTGCTCTGCTATGGGGTGCCAGCATTGCAAGTGTGGCAGCTTTATCCTCTGATCCACAATGCCCAACCCAATTTGTTTTTCTAGTTCTTAAAGGTATGAAGTTAGATTGTTTACTTGAGATTGTTCTTCTTTTCTGATGTAGACTTTTTTTTTAAAGACTTATTTATTTATTTGAACATCAGAGTTACACAGAGAGAGGAGAGGCAGAGAGAGAGAGAGAGGAAGAGAGAGAGAGCGAGATCTTCTATCTGATGGTTCACTCCCCAATTGACTCCAATGGCCGCAGCTGCACCCATCTGAAGCCAGGAGCCAGGAGCTTCTTCTGGGTCTCCCACGTGGGTGCAGGGGCCTAAGGACTTGGGCCATCTTCCACTGCTTTCCCAGGCCACAGCAGAGAGCTGGATTGGAAGTGAAGCAGCCAGGTCTCCATATGGGATGCTGGAGCTTCTGGCCAGGGCGTTAACCCGCTGCACCACAGAGCCAGCCCCGATGTAGACATTTATTGTCATATACTCTCTTCTTAGAACTGTATTTGCTGAATCCTATAAGTTTTCATGTATGGTATTTCCATATTTTTTTGTATCAAGAGATTTTTACTTTCTCTTTTAATTTCTTCATTTACCTATTGGTTATGCTTGAGGAGGATATGCTTAATTTCCATGTATTTGTAAATTTTCCAAAATTCCTCCTCTTTTTTCAAATTTCATGCCATTTTGGTTGGCAATGTTACTTGATATGATTTAAATTTTTAAAAAATTTTTTGAAACTTGTTTTGTGGCCCAACATGTGATATAGCCTAGTGTATCACATGTGCTTTGGAGAAGAAAGCGTATTCTAGGCCAGAGTTGTGGCACAGTATGTTAAGCCACCACCTGTGGTGATAACATCCCGTATCTGAGAGCTGGATCAAGTCTTGGCTGCTCTGCTCCCAGTCCAGTTCCCAGATAATGCTCCTGGAAAGGCAATGCAAGAAGGCTCAACTACTTGAGCTCCTGCCTCTTACATTGAAGACTAGTCAGAGTTCCAGGCTCTTGGCTCTGGTCTGGCCCACCCCCAGCTGTTGCAGCCATTTGGCGAGTGAACCAGAGGATGGAAGATCTCTCCCCACTCTGCCCCGCCACTCTGCTGTTGCTATCATCAAATAAATAAAATAAATCTTCATGCTGAACTGTGATCTTTCTACTTTTTACTTGTTGTCTCTGTTTCCATACTTTTCAAAATAATTTTTAAAAACTAACAAAAATGTTTAGCCCACTTCCTTCCACATTGTACCTTTTTTGGGTCATTATTCACATCTTTTTATAAGGTGTACTCTTTAATCAATTACTACAACATTATTGTTTTCAATAATGTGGTCTTTTAAACCTTCATACTAAAGGCTAGTGATATCCCCACTGCTCTTACATTATTAGATTATTCTGAATTTGTATACTTTTACCAGTGAGCTTTATATTTTTATGTTTTTATGCTACTAATTAGCATCTTTCCTTTCAGCTTGAAGAATTTTTTCTTCTAGGATACATTTAGTGATTGACTCCCTCAGTTTTTATCAGGTATTTTGTATGTATCATACCACTGTGCTGGCCTACAAAATTTCCACTGAAAATCTGCTGCTAGCATTATTGAAACTTTAAATGTTATAGTCCACCCTCAATATCTGTAGTTTCCACATCCACAAATTTAGTCAATGGCAAATCTTTGATTTTTTATATCTACTGAAGCATGTATAGACTTTTTTTTCTTTTCATATAAACCATAGTATAACAAGTTTTTATAAAACATTTATATTGACTAGGTGTTATAAGTAAGCTAGAGATGATTTAAAGCATGTAGGGGATGTGCAAGGGTTATGTGTTTGCAAAAACCATGCTGTTTCAGATTTTGGTATTCATGAAAGGTTCTGGAACCAATCCTTTGCAGATTTGCTCCTTTGCTGATTTTAGAATCTTCTCATTGTCTTTGACTTTTGACAGTTTTTTTTTAGTAGTATGTGCTACGTTAGTCTGATTGTGATTGAGTCTCATTGTAGACTTTTAGTCTTCTTGTATGAACATTTTTACATCTTTCTCCAGATTTGGAATATTTTTTGCTATTATTTCTTTAAAGCAGTTTCTGCCATTGTGTTTCCTCTTCCTCTTGAATACCTTTAACTGGAACATTTGCTGTTTTTGAAGCTTCTCATAAATCCTGTGACCTTTTGTCATTTTTTTCATTCTTTCTTATTCTTCCCTAACTGTATCCAAATAACCTGTGCCCAGAGTCTTCTGATCATTTCTGCTGTTGATGCTCTATATAGTGCTTTCATTTCATTCATTCTCTTTTCCAGCTCTGAATTTTTCCTTAAAATAATTTCAAACTGCCTGTTAAAATCTATTTTTGGTTACTTATTATTTTCCTGATTTCATTGAATTATCTCTGTACTTTTTTGAGGTTCACTGTGCTTTCTTAAACTGTTATTCTGAAATCCTTAACAGGAAATTCACGTATCTCCACATTTGTGGATCAGACACAGGGAGAGGTTTGTTTTCTTTTTAGTAGTGTTATATTTGCTAGGTCTTTCATGTTTCTTGTCTTTTTTTTCTTTTCTCCTCCTCCTCCTCCTTTTCCTCCTCCTCTTTTTCCTCCTTCTTCTTTTGTTGTGTATGTGTGTGTATTGATGTTTATGCAATGCAGAAGGCAAAACAGGGACTGACTAGTACTGTGGAGGACTTTGAGCCCAAGTCTGCAGGGGCCAGCCAGGTACTTGGATGGGCCTAATGTTTTAGTCAGCTGGAACAAGCCTGGAGCATGAATCCTTGGAGGTTGGCCAGCATCTGGGGAGATCTGGGTCCTGGATCTGAAATGGACCTGGATCCTTAGTCTTTGAGGGCTGGCCAGGCTTGAAATCTATTGGGACAGGTCAAAATCCTAGGTCTGTTGGAATGTGAGCTGACAGGGTCTGAACTTGGCCTGAGGCTTGTGTCCACTGGTTCTGGGTCAGTGCCTGAAGCCAGGAGTACCAATCTGGTGCTGGTGCAGCGCCAAAGCCTGGAGCCATGTGGATAAACCTGGTTCAGGCTTGTATAAAACTTGGGTCACCTTCTTAGGCTGCAGGGGATGGCCTAGAGCCTGTATTGGGGAGATAAAAACTAAGGTGGAAGCTTGATGAAGTTCTCAGGGCCTGGCTTGGTGTTGGTACAGGGCTGAATAGAACTCAAGCGTGAGGCTATGGGGCCCAGCCTGGTGTCAAGAACCTTAGACGTGGGCAGACCTGGAGCCCGAGAGGTAAGCCTAAAGTGGTGAAGATCCTAGAGCCACCAGTGTCAGCATGGCATGGGGTTGGGTGGGGGGTCTTGACACCTAGTCTACCAGGTAGTCATGGAATCTGGGTATGTAAGATTCTGCGTGTGGCTGAGGCAAATTTAGAGGCTCAGACAAAAAATGGCTTAGAGCTTGGAGCCACAAGGGCTGATCTGGTGATGGAGTAGCCCTAAAGTCTGGGGCCATGAGGACTAGCTTAGTGATGCGGGTGCTATAGAGCCTGGGGCTGCTGGAGTCAGCATGGTGGTGGAGCTGTCCAGCTATGAAGTCTGTACTGCAGGACTGGAGTTTGGGGCTGTGGGATCTTGCCTGGCATGAGGATAGTCCTGGAGGCAGAGTCTGTGGCAATCAGTCCAGAGTTGGCTCAAGGGGACTGATCCAATGCCACTGGGATTTACTGGGGTGGGTCTGGTGTTGGGGTCAAGGCAATATTCAATGTTCACTTCCCTTTCCTTTCCCAAGCAGAGGTTATCTCTGTCCAGGCTGTGCAGTCTGGGCTTGGTGGAGAGGTAACAATTGCAATGTAATCCTGAATCTTTTCTTATTTTTGTGCTACACCCACGTGCTATACCCATTGTTGTGCATAGATAGTTGTTGAAATCAATGTTTTGGTGAGGGGAGAATGGGTGCTGGAAGGCCTTATGACACCATAGTGCTGATGTCTTCCCACACAATTTTTCTTTTTTTAAAATTTTATTTAAGGCATACAAATTTAATATACTCCATGTATACAGATTTAGAAACATAGTGATACTTCCCACCCTACCGTCCCTCTCATCCATGCTTCCAATTTTCCTCCTCCTTCCTCTCCTAGTCCATCTCTTAATTTTTACAATGATCTACTTTCAGTTTACTTTATACTCATAAGATTAACCCTACATTAAGTAAAGGGTTCAGCAAATAATAAGAAGAAAAATACTTCTTCAACAATAGAGACAAGGGCTGCAAGCAATCCTTGAAGCTGAGAATTTCAATTTCCCTTCTGTACATTACACATTTGGTGCTCTACTAGTTACCATAGTTTAAGGAAAACATATATTTGTCTTTTGGGGACTGGTCACTAAGTATAATGGTTTCCAGTTGCATCCATTTTGTTGCAAAAGACAGGATTTCAGGTTTTTTATTTTTACTTTTTTTTTTTAAAGCTGAGTAGTATTCCATAGTGTATATATATACCATAATTTCTTTATTCAGACATCAGTTGATGGACATCTGGGTTGATTCCATATCTTAGCTATTGTGAATTGAGGAACAATAAACATGGGGGTAAAGACAACTGTTTCATATGCTGATTTCATTTCCTTTGGGTAAATTCTCAGGAGTTGGATTGCTAGTTCAAGTGGTATATTTATTTCAGCTTTCTGAGTTATCTCCATACTGTCTTCCACAATGGCTGTACGATAATTGCTGTACGAGTTACATTCCCACCAACAGTGGATTAGAGTACCTGTTTCCCCAGATTCTCATCAGCACTTATCACTTGTTGATTTCTGTATGACAGCAATTCTAACTGAGGTGAGGTGAAACCTCATTGTGGTTCTGATTTGCATTTCCCTGATGGCTAGTAATCCTGAGCATTTTTTCATGTGTCAGTTGGCCATTAGAATTTCCTCTTTTGAAAAATGCCTGTTTAAGTCCTTTGCTAATTTCTTAACTGGATTGTTTGCTTTGTTGTTCAGTTTCTTGAGCTCTTTATAGATTCTGGATATTAATCCTTTATCACATCCATAGTTAGCAAGGATCTTTGGTTTCTCTTCATAGTGAAACCATTTAGTGTGTTAAAATGTATACTAACAGAGAATTTTAGAATACTGGAATATTTCCTCAAGTAGAAAGATGAGAAATTAAAGATAAATTTATGCACTCACCAGATATTAATTATGTAGCTGCTTTGTGCAAAATGCATAATAAATACAAATTTCCTGAGGATATTTATATTTTAGAATGATCTGGATATTGCATGAGGTTGATTGGAATGTCCTGTATTTGAGTGAACATCATTGCTGAAACCATGTGTAAAAGGATTTCCTGGGAGAAATGAATGACTCTATTGCATGAATTTGAAAAAAGAAGTCTTGATTTAGTAGTGACAGAGCCAAAATAATATTTTCTAGTAAACAATAGTGAAATAGTTCAGAAAGGAATAAATCAAATATGCCTTTATAGCATAAAGGCTTTGACTAATTGACTTGACCTAAAATAGTATGTATGGTGTCTTGGAAAATGTGGTGAATTAGATAACGATGTTGGGGAGGCAATAATACTGAATATCATAGCTAAGAAGTCAGTTGGACAGCATCAAATGGTTGAAGGGTTAATCTGAACTCTTTTTCTTATGTTTAGACCTATCTTCTGGAATGATAAGGCTTTCCTTTTTGATTTGCGAATAAGATTAACTTAGTTAAGGATCACAAATTTGAAAGAGAATATATAGCATCACAAAGAAAGGCAAATGTTCTACTCCTGGTACCTAGTGTAGTACCTGGAATATAATGTCAGCTCAATAAATAAGAAATATTCAGGCAGAAGATAAGTCCAGAGTAAGTTCATTTCCTCACCACCCTGAGCATTTATTGCACACATTCATTGTTGATCATCAATTCCACTTTCTCTGAATAATCACCACTCTTTATATTTTGAAAGCTTGCTCTTAATCAATTCATAAAATCTGAGAAACTTTCCTAAATAGAAACACTCCATCTGAACTGCAGTAAACAAGATGTTAAAGCTTGTGTAATGGAAAAATGGAAAACAAATTATGCAAAGGAACTTTGAGCAATGACTAAGCGAGGGAAAAAATGACAATTTTTAAACTTCTCCTGCTTCTTTAATTGTTTTGGCATATGTGAGTATCAGAATCACGCAGGCATAGGAACTTCCGTACACCAGAAGATGCCACCGGGCTGCTCAGGTGTCTTTTTGGTGTTCCTCTGCATTGTAGAATAGACTCGAAGCAAAAAAGTAAGTTTTATATTTGAAATTATTGGAAGTGTTTTTGAGCTTTGCAATGGAAGCAAGTGTCGTGGGGTTAAAGACTGACCAAGTCTTCAGTGAACCATGAAATTCTCTCTGAACCAGGATTGTGTTCATCAGCGAGCTTGGACACCTACCAGGGATTACAAAGTGATATTTGATAATCAAGGCTGCTTGTGGTATCATTTGTTTGGGTTTTTAAACTGAACATGTATGTTTTCTTTCCTTTGTTTTTATTGCCTTTCTATACTTTTTTCTTTATCAGTTTGAAAGATAAGCTTCAGAAAACCATAATGATAAGAGTCAAAAAAATTGCCAAAGGAGTTTAATGGAACAGTTAAGATTTCTTAAACATAAATTTAAAAAATTCTCCTTGCCACCATCAGGGCTGTTCTTCTGGTTGTGAATGGTAGAAGGGGGCTGTTATGATGACCACCTTATCACTACCATTCCAACTGCACTATTGACAGTAGGAGAGGAAGCCCACATCTACAAATGCTGTAACTGGGGCAGATGGACATTAATATACAGAAACCAAGGTCATGCTGCCCTGCTAGTAAATGGAAAAGCCATGATTTGAGACTAAGTTTTTCTGTCTAGGCTTTTATAATATATGCATGAAACAGATACTTATTGAATTCCCAGATTTTTTTATTATATATGAATATACATAATCCTGCTATTCTTGGTGATTGTGTTGCACAATGTAAGACATATGCTTGCTCTTCAGAGACTTTATACTCTTTGTCATTGAGACAAGAAATGTTTTAACAAAAACCCTTCAATGGGGCTGGTGTTCTGGTGTAGCAGGCCAAGCTCTGCCTGTATCTCCGGCATTCCAAATGGGCGCCAGCTGATGCCCTGGTTGCTCTTCTGACCCAGCCCTCTGTTTATAGCCTGGGAATGTGGTAGAAGATGACCCAAGTGGTTGGGCTTCTACACCTGTGTGGAAGACCTAGAAGAAACTCCTGGCTCCTGGCTTCAGATCAACTGAGCTCTGGCCATTACAGCCATCTAGGGAGTGAACCAGCAGGTGGAAGACGTATCTTTCTGTCTCTCCCTCTCTGTGTCTATAACTCTACCTACTAAATATATAAAATCTTAAAAAAGCCATCAAAGTACTAGGCAATGAATAAGATGTGAAGACTTAACAGGATCTCTACACAGGAAAGTCAAGATAAGTATTTATTGTAATTGAAGTAGCCTTGTGGTTTTGGCAAATTAGTTGTCTTTTTAAAAATCAAACATGCTGGCTGGCGCCGCGGCTCAATAGGCTAATCCTCTGCTTGCGGTGCCAGCACACCAGGTTCTAGTCCCTGTTGGGGCACCGGATTCTGTCCCGGTCACTCCTCTTCCTGTCCAGCTCTCTGCTATGGCCTGGGAGTGCAGTGGATGATGGCCCAGGTCTTTGGGCCTTGCACCCGCATGGGAGACCAGGAGAAGCACCTGGCTCCTGGCTTCGGATCAGCGCGGTGCGCTGGCCGCAGCGGCCATCGGGGGGTGAACCAACGGCAAAAGGAAGACCTTTTTCTCTGTCTCTCTCTCTCACTGTCCACTCTGCCTGTAAAAAAAATAAAAAATAAATAAATAAAAATCAAACATGCTGTCATTCTTCCAAGACCCACAAGTCTACTCAAGGAGGCAAGACCTAGCATTTGCACAAATGTAGCTCTGCAGGATTTCAGAAAAGATGGATAGGATCAGGGAGGGCTCTCCAGAAAGGTGGGGCTTGAAAGAAAGGGAGAGAGACAAGAGGGAGATGGACCAGACCACAAGAATTGTTCATACAAAGGCTTGGAGCCAAGTCTCTGTGAGGAATGATTATAAAATATTGCATGGATTGGCTTACTATTACCTAGGTTTTCCTAGGAAGTAGTACAGAATAAGTCTAGAAACATAATGACACCCAGTGAACAGCAGGCAGGAGTAGGGAAGCAGACTGGAGGGGAGGAGAAGACAGGCAATTCGCCCCCTGGAATTGCCTGGAATTGGCTCTGTTCACATATTCTTTGTTTGTCCAAGTTCTTTTCTTCAAAACTTTTGTTTTATCATGAGGCAAAAAGGCAAATGAATGTTGAAATAATTATCTGAAGAACAAGGTATACAAATTGAAGAATTATTTTCATTATAGCAGGGTATTTCCTGAGATGAAAAAAAAAGTGAGCTATTTCCTTTATTATTTTTAATACTTTACTAAATGCCCGCTGGTCTTTGGGGGATCAAACATGAGCTCTGATCTTCAGTCGTTCTTCTTATCTTTGAAACTTATCTGATGAAAGCATTTTCAGCTTTTGAGTTGCAGGAACAAGCATTCTTAATAAAATTATATGGTACTTTCTTTGATATCTGATTTCTTCTGACATTACTATTACTGGATGCTTTTAAAAAACAGATTGTACAGATATTTTATTCTTAAGTACATAGAAAAACTTCAAATAAAATAGACATTTATTGTATAAGAACAGGAGCAAGTATATACTATTTTCCCGCTTCAGTTGACTAATAGTAAGCAAAGTTGGTAGGCCAATTCTGGACATTTCAGAAAGCAATAATAAAAAAAATGAAATGCTCTATTTCCAGATGTGATATTTTTCTCCATCTCATAGCTATACCTGGGAGCATTTAGGAAAGTCTACATGCAAACGTCCTCTTGAGATGTATGCTCCATGCGAATTAATTGCTAAGGAAAGTGTAGTTTTTCCCTCCTCTCAGGAGCCTGTTATGTGTAGCTTTTGTTCTACTTTCAAGTTAGTTTCTTTTTTTTTTTTTTAGTTTCCTTTTGATTGTTCAAGGGAGCATATGAAGGTAAAAAGAAGTATATAGTCAAATAATTACTCGTTTAAATTACTGAAGTCAGACAAGCAAAGACCTTAAAGAAGTAGGTCCTTTAGGATTATGTAAATCTTGGTGAGGGAAAAAATACACGTACTAAGAAGTGGTGAAGTGACATTGTGGATGAGGATGCCCAACATTGTTACTATTATTTAAACAATGTTACAGGAATTTAGAGAAGATATGAGGTCCATGAGGGGTGCAAATCATTCTGGACAAATAGTCATAGAAGTAATTGGGCAACCTGTTCATGTGTGATAGCAAGAGAGGTGCTTTTCAGAGTTAGGGAGACTTGAGTCTGGCCTGGTCAGGGGTGGCTACCTGGGGTAGTATGGTAGCTTGGAAATAGTGGGTAAAGTTAGAGTCAGGGGCTGGCGTTGTGGCACAGTGGGTTAATTCCGTATCTGAATGCAGGTTTGAGTCACAGTCACTCTGGCTCTGATCTAGTTTCCTGCTCATCTGTGTGTTGAGGTAGTGGAACATGGACCACACTTGGGCCCCTGCCACCCAGATGGGGGAACAGGATGCAGTTCCTGGCTCCTGGCTTCTGCCTGACACAGACCTGGCTGTTGCAGCCATTTGGGTAATGAACCAGTGGATGGTTGACCTCTTGCTCTTTCTGCCTCTCCTCCTTCTGTCTCTTTTGCTCTGCCTTTCAAATGAATGAATGAATGAATCAGTCTAAAATATGCTGGGGTAAGACTTGAAGTTTAGGTTCAGACATTTTGGAACGGGGATGGCCATAGTAAACTTAGCATCTCAGGCACATTGTATCATACATCTACCCATCAATTAGTTACCTTCATAGTTCATTGAACAAATAGTACTGGACTCCTAATGTTTGTCACACACACTGTCAAGTGTTCCGTGTCCAGGATTTTAGGGGGAAGAAAGACTAGAACAAGAGGAACTTAGAGGCTAATGTATTTGTCCAGATAGGAGAAAATAAGGATTGGTATTGGAAGATGGGGACGGAAATGAAGAGGAGGGATTTTATTTGGATGCTTTCATATTAACATGAAGCTGGTCATTTTAAGTGATTGACTACAGGGCACAAAGGAAACGTAGAAGATAGCTGTTGAATTTTGATGAGATGACTGAGAGAATTCTGTTGGTAGAAAGAATGGAAGTAGGTAAGAACCCAAGTTTTGTATGAAGATGAAGTATCAATTTATTTATTTTTTAAAGATTTATTTGAGTTACATAGAGAAAGAAGGTGAGGAAGAGGGAGAGGGAGAGTGAGAGGGGGAGGGGAGAGGGAGAGAGAGGCAGAGGCAGAGAGAGAGAGAGAGAGAGAGGTCTTCCATCCACTGGTTTACTCCCCAATTGGCTGCAATGGCCGGGGCTGGGCCAATCTGAAGCCGGGAGCCAGCGGTCTCCTACGCGGGTGGCAGGGGCCCAAGGACTTGGACCATCTTCTACTGGTTTCCCTGACCATAGTAGAGAATTGGATTGGAAGTGGAGCAACCAGGACTTGAACCAGCGCCCATATGGGATGCCGGCACTGCAGGTGGCGGCTTTACCTGCTATGCCACAGCATTGGCCCCAAGTATCACTTTAAAGTAGCAGCACTCTATGGTTAAATAGAGATGTGGGGTCAAAGCCGAAATGAAAAATCAGAGTTGGAATTCTGGGTATTAGAGGAATTAACTGTATAAAGTTAAACCTACTACTGAGTCTAACTTGAAGAGACAGATTATTTCCCATGGTAAAAGATCCAAGAAAAAATACTGGAGATCTTCATATCTGGTATGGGCAGACCATGGAAAGATGAAGACATAAGAAATAGAGAAATTAGAGGAAAATGGGAGAAGCAGAAGGATTCACATGCTGAGATTTTCATATATATGTGATATATAAATATTATTGAGTGCCTACTGTTAGGTGTTATTTTAGTATTTTTTGAGACTTATTTATTTGAAAGTCAGAGTTACACACACACACACACACACACACACGAGAGAGAGAGAGAGAGAGAGAGGAGGGGAGAGGGGAGGAGAAGGGGGGAGGAGATGAGAGGAGAGGAGAGGAGAGGAGAGGAGAGGAGAGGAGAGGAGAGATTTCTCATCTGGTGGTTTGCTCCCTAGATGGCTACAATGGCCAACTTGGGCTAGGTCAAAGCCAGGAGCCAGGAGCTTCATCCAGGTCTCCCATTGGGTGGCAGACCATCTTTTGCTGCTTTTCCCAGGCAGTTAGCATGGAGCTGCATCAGAAGGGGAGCAACCAGGACACAAACCAGAGCCCATGTAGGATGATGGCAGTGCAGGTGGTGGCTTTAGCTGCTATGTCACAATGCTTTTTAGGTACTATGGTCATAGAATTGACTATAAAAATCTCTGACCTCATGTAGTAGATGAAACTATAGTTCCATGCAATACAACACACATTTTAATTAACTGACATGCAATATGTTATAAAGATTAAGAATAAGGGTGTAACCCACAAATAATATAAAAATGTTTTTAAATGCAATATTTCCCCCTTACCCTCTTAGGTTTATGACTCAATGATAACAATGACAATAAAAGATAGTCATAAAAAAGGAGATAAGATGAAGTGTGGAATGAAGAGAGCTTTAGATGTATGACAGATGTATATCATCATCATCATCAGATACAATATAGTTTCTTTACAAGACTATAAATGTGCAAGTCCTTGAAAAAGAGGGTTGTAGAGGGGTGGGGCAGGATGAGGTACTTAAGACATTACCTTGGGGAGTGTAGCTGCTGAGTCTGTTTTAACTACTAACCTTGGCCTTTTCTGGATTGTCAGAAGAGTGTGTAATAGATAAAGGAAATCAAGCTTCGGTAGGATAGACAACACCCCCAGATGGTAATCAAATATTCCCTTCTTTATAATTATACAGTTTGCATTTGGGAGAATAGTGTTGTTTGTCAATGAAAATATGAGAAATATCAGAATGCTCTTTATACTTACTAGACACGTGACCTAGCGGGCACATGCATGCATGTGCCAATGCACCCACACAGAGGCAAAACCACCCAATTTGCCCTTTGGTTACTGACATCATCACTTGTAATTCTTCTCAAGGAATTTATGATAATTTTGTTGTGATCACTCTGAGCCCAGAGTAAATGTTCCTTTAACTAGGAAGCATTTTTGTATGAATAGCAAGGTATAACTGTAAATGGGCTGCTGGTGTGTATGTGTGTATCCAATGCGTATTTTGTGTTATGAAGTAATATATGGTAGGGCTATTATTTGTTTTAAAAGTCAAAAATAAGCTAGGTGGCATGGAAAAGAAATAAAGGCAGTTTTAGTCTTTCAAAGACCTATAATACTTTAGAATGTCTATTATTCAACGAGTATACATCAAACACAATTGATTTGCCAGGTGCGGAGAAGGAGAAAGAAAACTAACAAAACAAGTCTTTGGGAAGCAGAAAAAGACTATGCAGAAAAAACAACTATGGAGGTTAGAGGAGACAGAGGATAATAAGGAGATAACTAAATCTAAAAACTAATTTACAGCATCTTACCTGATATAGCAGTATATGGCAGGTAAGATAAAGAGATTTCTTTAGAGATATTGTTCATGCTGGATGAGTGATTTTCTTCTTCCCTCCTTGGCCCTAGGGAGATGGGTGGAGATTCTCCATAAGCAAGGCTGGATTAAGGAGCAACTTCAAGAATAGAATATTGTTGATTGGCCTGGGGAAGGCATCAGTGTTTGGATTGAGGGAATTTCTCATGGTGAAGAGTAGGCTCTTCGCTGGAAGAAGAGATAACATTTCATAGTATGGCTGGAGATGCAGGGGCTAGGAATATTTTGGCAAACAATATAATGTGGAATTTAGAGATCAAAGGCAGTAAAACTCCTTATAATGTTGGATTTATCAGTAGTCCTTTATCTTAAAAGAATTAACACTTAGGTTATAAAGTTAATCATATTATGTTACTGCAGAATTTTGGAGAACATCATTTGAGACAGCACATTAAAATTCCCTGACATAATGAGTATATTAGTTTAGGATTCTAGCAAGGACTAATGAATAAATATAACATTTCAGTACATTCCCAAGAACCTACTCTAGATTCACTTGATAAACCAGATAAGCTTACTGTTAATGGTTTTGTTCTGGTTGACTGGGTTAATAATGTGTGCTTAAAAACATGCCTAATGCATATTTATTCAAAAGCCTTAGACGAATCTGAGTGATGACTCTATGTGCTGTTAGAAACCTAATGTAACAAATACAAATTTGAAAGAAAGGCTATCATTAGACATTAGAATTACATAATTTTCATTTTTTTGCTATCTTTCTGCCCCCACCTAACTGCTATATGGTGGGACTTCATTTTCATTACAATAGATATATAGTGTAATTATCCTTTAAAAGAATTTGTATATTTGGAGAGAACTAATAAAATTATTATAATCATGTTGTGTGCAAAATGAAATATTTCCAATACAAATCTCTACAGTAACTATTGGAAAATAAAAAAAGTAATTCCTATTTTCTATATCTGCAACTTATGTTTATTACTTTGAATTTAAATCCGTAGGGGAAGATTCTTCTGGCATGACAATGAGCAACATTTTTTATAATCTGATTGAGGGTCAATATATTGAATTTCACAAGTATGAATTAAGCTTCTTTTATGATAATGAGAGAAATGGCAAATTAAAGCTATTAGCCTTACCACTATGGGCTTTCCACATTTTTGTACCTCAAGTAAAATTCTATATGGAGCAATTGTGTCTCGACCTTTCCCCTACTTTAGGTTTTTTTTTTTTTTGTCCACTGTCAATGATTCCATGAGTGTTTGTCTGAGTACTAAGACAAATAACTGAGACAAATCCATTTACAGTGATCACCAGGTCTGAAAGTTAGGAATGTTCCTGCTTGTGAGAGGAATATGTCTATGCAAGAGCAGTTTAAGTTAGCAGGTGTTTCTTTCGCTCAGGTGTCAGGAAGCCTAGAGACAAATGGCTGTTGGCATCAGACAGCTATTGGCAGGGCTCCAGCCACTCAACCCTTCAGGGCTGGTCTCTGTGCTGTTCTGTTCCTGCCCTCATGGTCAGTACTGCAGCACCAGACAACTATTTGTCTTTTTTTTTAAAGATTTATTTTATTTATTTGTGTTACAGAGAGAGGTAGAGACAGAGAGAGAGGTCTTCCATCCACTGGTTCACTTTCTAGATGGCAGCAATGGCTGGAGCTGTGCTGATCCTAAGCCAGGAGCCAGGAGTATCTTCTGGGCCTCCCACATGGGTGCAGGGACCCAAGCACTTGGGCCATCTTCCATTGCCTTCCCAGGCCATAGCAGAGAGCTGGATCAGAAGTGGAGCAGCGGCCGGCGCCGTGGCTCACTAGGCTAATCCTCCACCTTGCGGCACCGGCACACCAGGTTCTAGTCCCGGTCGGGGCGCCGGATTCTGTCCCAGTTGCCCCTCTTCCAGGCCAGCTCTCTACTGTAGCCCGTGAGTGCAGTGGAGGATGGCCCAAGTGCTTGGGCCCTGCACCCCATGGGAGACCAGGATAAGCACCTGGCTCCTGCCATCGGATCGGTGCGGTGCGCCGGTCACAGCGCGCTGGCCACGGAAGCCATTGGAGGGTGAACCAACGGCAAAGGAAGACCTTTCTCTCTGTATCTCTCTTTCACTGTCCACTCTGCCTGTCAAATAAATAAATAAATAATTAAAATAAATTTCCAAAAAAGTGGAGCATCCGGGACTAGAACCGGCACCCATATGGGGTGCCATTGCTTCAGGCCAGGGCTTTAAGCCGCTGTGCCACAACTATTTGTCTTTAAGGTGGAAGGACACGTGGGAAGGAGCCATGTCAGATGCATCCATTACTGGTATGGAACATTGACAGAAAGTACTGAAGACTGAGTAGGCTCCTCCTGAAGCCTACTGTGTAACTGTGTAACTGCCTCTGTGTAACTGTCTAGATCTTTGTCACATGGTCACATAGCTGTGGGTGAAGGTGGAAACATGAACTTTAGTTGAGATGGGAATGGCAGAAGTGAACTGGAAATGAGCATTGGATTAACTGGATAATAGTGTTTGCCATGTCTGCAAAGCCTGTGTTTTACTGATTAGGAGTAGGTGTCCTAGAAGCAGTGGGAAGAAAATACAGATGACAGAAGTTACAGAACCCATTGTCAGGGTTTCTTCTTTCCTTCCACCTATATTTACCAAGACTGGGATATTGGTGCAAGGGGAACCATGTAAATCCTTGAGCATATTCTTATTGTTTTTTTTTTCCCCACTTGGTTTTATTTAGTTCTCATCTATCATATAATTATAAGGAACAACACTGAGAAATCAACCCACAGCCTTATTTTTTAAATATATATTTTCATGCCCATCATTTGCATGATTAAAATAAAGACAGTTCCAGTGTATGTTTTCACTTAACACTATTTCATCATCCTTTCTTTCCACTGTCTCATTTTGTTCTTAATGAATGAATGTGTTGTCTTTATCGATCCCTTTAAAGGATTGAAATTAGTGCTATAGCTTAGTAGCCTTGGCTGTTAGAGTGTTCCTCAGGGCTACGAGACATAAGAGTCTTCAGGCCCACACTAGAAAAAGAAAGAAAGTTTTAAAAACTCCCCTGGTTTGAGAAGAGTGTAATGATGATGACGTAAGCATCAGCCAGTCAGATGAAAACCTTGCTGGTTCAACAGGCAAGTAATCTTTGTACGTAAATATCCAAGTTACTACTTATAAAATTTTATTTATTTAATTATTTGAAAAGCAGAGAGACAGGGACAATGAGAGCCCTTCCATAAACTGGCTTATTCCCCAAATGCCTACAATGTCCAGGGATGGATCAGACTGAAGCTGGGACAAAGGAACTCAGTCAGGTTCTCCCACGTAAGTGGCAGGAACCCAAGTCCTTAGACCATCACCTGCTGCTTCCCAGGATGCAGAAACTGGAAAGGAGAGCAGAGCTGGGACTCAAATCCCAAATATGGGATGTGAGTTTCCCAAGTGTTGACTTAGCCACTGCACCAAATATCCACAACCGGAATTACTATTTTAAATTTTATATACTGATAGTATCTCTCTTATTCTGTATACACACATACACTTCATTGTATTTTACTCCCAGGAAAGACAATGATCATCCTTTAGAATGAGCTCTGTCCTATAACTTGGTAACACTGACCAGGCTTTTGAATATAATATTAGCAAGTTACTGGAAGGCTACATGGTTGAAATTTAGAAAAAAAGGAAATTTTATTCGATATCTTCAAAATAATTTTTAAATTTATTTGACAGGTAGAGTTATAGACAGAGAGACAGAGAGTTATAGACAGAGTGACAGAGAGAGATAGAGAGAGAAAGGTCTTCCTTCCGTTGGTTCACTCCCCAATGGCCACCATGGCCGGCACTGTGCCAATCCAAAGCCAGGAGCCAGGTGCTTCTTCCTGTTCTCCCATGTGGATGTGGGAGCCCAAGCACTTAGGCCATCCTCCACTGCCCTCCCGGGCCACAGCAGAGAGCTGGATTGGAAGAAGAGCAACTGGGACTAGAACCCAACGTCCATATGGGATGCCAGTGAGCACCGCAGGTGGAGGATTAACCAAGTGAGCCACAGTACCAGCCCCAAAATAATTTTTAATACCTGTGTATGCCTTGTATATTTTTCATTGATATTTATCATTTTTCACCGTAAGATTAAATAATTGCAGGTTCCAATTTGGACAAAAGTTGTAAATACAGCTTTTAAAATACTGAAATTCTAAAATTAAGCTATTAAACCATTTTTAACTGTGTTCAATGGAATCTTGTTCCTCTTAGACAAAATGCTCATTGTCTATTTAGAAAAAAAAAACAAGGAAATTCTGCTTTCATATTTAGGATTTGTCATCATTTTTATTCCTTCTTGAATTTATATTTTAATTCCTTTTCACTATGAAATGTAATGACATATTCATGAAAATTTTGACATTTCATGTATGTGTGGATGAACAGTGCATGGTGTATAGTGCTGTGGTCAATAGGATAGAATGTAGAATTCTTGTGATCATGTTTTGCTCACTTATCAGATGAGTGTCACTGGAAAAGCCAGTTAACCTCCCTCTCCACTATAAAAGGCTGGGGAGATGGTCCATGTTCCTTGTTGTTCTTGTGAGGGCTAATGAGCTCACATACGTAAATAACTTAGAAGACAGCCTGGAATGCTGGAAGCATTAGGTGAAGTTTGCTGTTATTGTTAGATTGAGGCAGTATGTAACATCTATTTAACATCTGTTTTGTTCCTTTTTGGTTTTAATAGACTTAAGTGCTGATAAACTTTGTTTACAAAAAGAGGTAGATGATAATGGGAGGACTTTTGATACATATTGCCACTCAAATTTGAACTCCTTGCAAGTTACATGCAAAAATAATAAAAAGAAATCACATAGTGGTCTGACATCAAAGGTTTTTTTAAATGTAAAAATTGACAACTTGATGGGATCCTTTTTCAGTTTTATTGAAAACAAAAAGATGGAAATACACATCTTTCAAAAGATTTCTGTAACTGCAGTCATTCACCGTTTCAATTTCTGGGAAGTAGGCTACCAAAAGATTTACTCGACATATCAAATAGCTCTTAGAGCCTGTTATTCTTCCACTCAGAGCCTCCAAATTTAATTCAGTGTTCTCAGAAAGGGTTGAGAAAATACAAATGTTGGATACATTTCCCTGTTACATCTTGGTCAATAAAATATCCATCAGTTTTATAATGGTAAAATTTACATAAAATAAGATTCACTAATTTTAAATATACAGTTCTATTATTTTTGGCAAATGGATAAAGTTGTGTAAAAACCACGAAAGTCATGATCTAGATGGTTACTATTACCCAAAATATTTCCTTATACCTTTGTGCTTTCAAGACCCTCCTAGATGTTTGGCTTCTGATTGGCTTTCTGTTACTATGATTTTACTTGTAGATATATTGAGTATATACCTAAGAGTGAGATTTCTGGGTTCTATGTTTACTGTGTATTTAACTTTATAAAAAGCTGACAAATTTTAATTTAAAAAAAATTTTATTTGAGAAAAAGCGAGCTTCCATTTGCTGATTCACTCTCTAAATGCCTACTATGACTGGGACTGGGCAGGGGCCAAAGCTGAGAACTGAAAACTGAGTCAAGGTCTCCCACATGATGGGAAAACTTCAGTGTTTGAGCCATCATTGCTGTCTTTTAGGGTCTGCATTGTGAGAGGTCGCAATCAGTAACCAGAGCTAGGAATTGAACCCAGATTCTAATACGGACAGCGGCCATCTTAACTGGTAGGGCTGCAAGGCTGCTCTACTCAAGTGTTTTCAAAAGTGGCTATGCTACAATCTATAAGAACTGCTATATACATTCCAGTCATCCCTACCTACTATCAGCATTTTTTCGTGTTAGCTATTTCACTGGGCATGTGTCGATAACTTATTGTGGTTTACTTTACACTGATCTATTATGGAGTATCCTTCGGTGTTGTTGAGAATAGATTTTTAAAATGTTTTTGCTTAGTGTACACTACTTGTCCATTTTTATAGGGTACAGTGCAATATTCCCACCCATGCATACAGAATAAACTAATCAAATCAGGTAGTTAGCATTTTCTTTTCATTATATTTGGAACCTATGGCCCCCTTTTTTAGTTTTCTATACAGTCTCTACTACATTCTTATTTATTTATTCATTTATTTGAATGAGTAAAATTACAGAGAGAAATGGAGAAACACACACACACAGAGGGCTTCCATCTGCTGATTTACTCCCTAAATTGCCTCAACGGCCAGGGCTGAGCCAGGTAGAAGTCAGGAGCCAGGAGCTTCCCCCAAATCTCCCATGTGGGTACAAGGGCCTAAGGACTTGGGCCATCTTCCTCTGCTTTCCCACACACATTAGCAGGGACCTGGATCAGAAGTGAAGCAGCTGGGAATTGAACCAGCACCCACATGGGATACCAGTATTGCAGGAAGCAGCTTAACTTGTTTTGGCGCAATGTGGACTTCTCTACCGCATTCCTACTGACTGTAGTCACCACACTGTGCTGAGGACACTCAGACTTACTGCTTCCAAAGGTGGACACCTCCTTGCCATTGGCATGACCTTATGGGCTTTAATTTCCATTCTTTACTGAAGCATGTATAAAATTTCTTTTGCTCTTTTTGAAACTGGATTGCTGGACTTATTATTGACTTTTAAGAGTTCTTCATGCTTTAGAGCAATTATTTTATAGTATTCCTTTTATGATTATGTTTTAAATATAGTCTTTAAATTTTGACAATGCAGAATGAGCTCACCTAATTTATAAAAAATGACCTTTATGTCACCTAAATGGCAAAGCAAGAACCATTGTCAAACCAGTCAGCCAAATTAGACTTCCTGTCTGTCAGAAAAGTATATCTGTTCTGATTTTCAATTCTAAAACATACCTGAATATGGGTCCCTCTGTGTTGACAGTATCACGTCTGAGTTCAAATTCTAAGGGAGTTAGATAAAATGCAGACATTTGCCATGGTGTGTTATCTCCTAGAGGGGAAAACGGTGTGTGTTCTCACAGTGTTTCTAACCAGCACTCCTATGTTTGTGCTCATGGGATCACCCCCCAGGGTGTTGCTGTGTCTGGGTAAATAAGTGGGGATGGAGTGCTGACTTCACATTGATGAAGATTCTCTTCATGTTCATGGAGACTCTTTCCAAACCCAGCCCCCTTTCTAGAATTTCTCTGTTCCAAATATTGCCACACAGGGCAATAAACTAATTCTTTTTTTTTTTTTTTTAATTTTTGACAGGCAGAGTGGACAGTGAGAGAGAGAGACAGAGAGAGAAAGGTCTTCCTTTGCCGTTGGTTCACCCTCCAATGGCCGCCGCTGCAGCCGGCGCACCGCGCTGATCCGATGGCAGGAGCCAGGATCCAGGTGCTTTTCCTGGTCTCCCATGGGGTGCAGGGCCCAAGCACCTGGGCCATCCTCCACTGCACTCCCTGGCCATAGCAGAGAGCTGGCCTGGAAGAGGGGCAACCGGGACAGAATCCGGCGCCCCGACCGGGACTAGAACCCGGTGTGCCGGCACCGCAAGGTGGAGGATTAGCCTATTGAGCCACGGCGCCGGCTGCAATAAACTAATTCTAAATTCTTAAATAAATATGCATATAATAGGTAATGAAGCTTCTCTCAGATATCAAGAGTTGTTTGTTTGGTGTTAAAATATCTTTCTCCCCTGGCCAATGAACTATAGTAATAATAGAAATGAAGAGAATAAGTGGAGAAACTCATCATGAAGGAGTAAAAGAGGAGAAATTAAGACAACACAATTTCTGCTCATTTCAGGCAGGGTAGTTTTGGGAAAACACACATGTGGAAATTGAAGCATGGAAAGTGATTTGTTATTTATGCATGTACATCCCTTGGATGATCTCAAGAACTCCCATATCACAGTGTGATGACTTGTTATAAACATACATGTGGTTTTTTTAAAGATTTTATTTATTTATTTGAGAGGTAGAATTACAGACAGTGAGAGGGAGAGGCAGAGAGAAAGGTCTTCTATTTGCTAGTTCACTGCCCAAATGGCCACGACGGCCAGAGCTAGACCGATCTGAAACCAGGAGCCATGAACCAGGAACTTCTTCCAGGTCTCCTATGTGGATGCAGAGGCCCAAGCACCTGGGCCATCTTCTGTTCTCTCAGGCCACACCAGAGAGCTGAATTGGAAGAGGAGCAACTGAGACCAGAACTGGCACCCTTATGGGATGCTGGCACCGCACATGGAGGCTTAACCAACTGTGTGCCACAGTGCTGGCCCCCATATGTGGTTTTTGAAGAGATGAAGACTTGAAAAACAATGCAATATCAAATATTCTGAACATGATAAATAGTTTCCTGCTGGAAGAGTAAGAGTTTCCTAGTTCGAGAATAAAGTGATGACTTCAAGGAGTCAAATGAAGTTAATAACCTGAATGTCTTCAAGTCACACTGTTTTTTTTTTTTTCTTTCAAACTTTTATTTAATGAATATAAATTTCCAAAGTACAGCTTATGGATTACAATGGCTTCCCCCCCAATAACGTCCCTCCCACCTACAATCCTCCCCTTTCCCACTCCCTCTCCCCTTCCGTTCACATCAAGATTCATTTTCAATTCTCTTTATATACTGAAATTCGGTTTAGCATACATTAAGTAAAGATTTCAACAGTTTGCTCCCACACAGAAACATAAAATGAAAAATACTGTTTGAGTACTAGTTATAACATTAAATCCCAATGTACAGCACACTAAGGACAAAGATCCTACATAAGGAGTAAGTGCACAGTGACTCCTGTTGTTGACTTAACAAATTGACACTCTTGTTTATGGCCTCAGTAATCACCCTAGGCTCTTGTCATGAGCTGCCAAAGCTATGGACGCCCCCTGAGTTCACTGACTCTGATCATATTTAGACAAGGCCATGGTCAAAGTGGAAGTTCTCTCCTCCCTTCAGAGAAAGGTACCTCCTTCTTTGATGACCCATTCTTTCCACTGGGATCTCACTCGCAGAGATCTTTCATTTAGGTTTTTTTTTTTCCCCCAGAGTGTCTTGGCTTTCCATGCCTGAAATAGTCTCATGGGCTTTTCAGCTGGATCCGCATACCTTAAGGGCTGATTCTGAGGCCAGAGTGCTGTTTAGGACATCTGCCATTCTATGGGTCTGCTGTGTATCTCACTTCCCATGTTGGATCATTCTCTCCCTTTTTGATTCTATCAGCTAGTATTTGCAGACACTAGTCTTGTTCATGTGATCCCTTTGGTTCTTAGTCCTATCATTATGATCAATTGTGAACAGAAATTGATCACTGGGACTAGTGAGATGGCATTGGTACATGCCACCTTGATGGGATTGAATTGGAATCCCCTGGTATGTTTCTAACTCTACTGTTTGAGGTAAGTCAGCTTGAGCATGTTCCAAATTGCACATTTCTTCCCTCTCTTATTCCCACTCTTACATTTAACAGCGATCATTTTTCAGTTAAGTTTCAGCACTTAAGAAGAATTGTGTATTGATCACAGTATTCAACCAAAAGTATTAAGTAGAACAAACAAAAAAATACTAAGAGGGATAACATATCAAGTTGCTCATCAACAGTCAGGGTGAGGGCTGATCAAGTCACCGTTTCTCATAGTGTTCATTTCACTTTAACAGGTTTCCTTTTTGGTGCTCAGTAGTTGTCACCTATCAAGGAGAACAAGTGGTATTTGTCCCTTTGGGATTGGCTTATTTCACTCAACATAATGTTTTCCAAATTCCTAACAGGGATCACTTTTCAGTTAAAATTTAAACACCTAAGAATAATTGAAGTCACACTGTTTTTAACTTTAATGCTTGACCTCCCTATCTGAAGTCTCTCTGTCTCTCTCCCTCCCTCCCTCCATCCTTCTCCTGCTCTCTCTCTCACTTTATTTTAGAAGATGGTGGCTTTATTTATATGTACATAAAATACTCTTATTATTTAAATCAACTATCATTACACTATTTAAATTTTTGTTGATTAATGTTTCCCCTGTATGATTTTCTTAGGGAAATCCTCAATCAATATCAGTAGGAGACATAATTGTTCAAGTATTTAATTAAGAGTTTCTTTCAGGCACTATTCAAAGGATAATTTAGCATCTGAGAAATTCCACCTTTCTCTCGGATTGAACAGTGAGGAAATCTGGGCAATATTCATAAAGAAAGATGCAAAACCACTAAACATTATAAAAATTATCTTCATTTATTCAAGCCTTTAAAATATTCATTTTACATGATACAGAGGCAATAAAATACATAATTTAATCAGATTTTCAAGCTCATTTAAAAATAGAGAGCTGTCATTTTAGAAAGCTCAGCTATTTTTTTTCCCTCTAGCACATTAGGGGAAAAACAGAACTCACAAGATACCACATTTGTACAAAAGCCAAATTCTGTCTCACTTATCTCGATCAACAGGGAGAGAAAACCTGCTGCTGCAGCTGCTGGCATCCGGGTCCTTGATTTTGGGTATGTTGAAATTATGATATGAATTCAGAATGTGTCTTTACTGCACCTGTCTGTTTTCTGTTTGATGAAGAAAGTGTAGGGCGTACTAAACAGATAGACTGAGTGTCTTCCTTTCACGTCATTGGAAGCATATTCTTTAATATTTCCTAAGAAGAAAATCTGTTCTTTCTTTTCCCCATAACCCTTTAAAAATCCCTTGTCCACTTTAATATATTTGTCTAATGCTATGAAAATATGGGAACTTGCTGGCACTGTGGCTCAATAGGCTAATCCTCTGCCTGTGGCGCCGGCACACTGGGTTCTAGTCCCAGTCGGGGCACCGGATTCTGTCCCGGTTGCCCTCTTCCAGGCCAGCTCTCTGCTGTGGCCCGGGAGTGCAGTGGAGGATGGCCCAGGTGCTTGGGCTCTGCACCCGCATGGGAGACCAGGAGAAGCACCTGGCTCCTGCCTTCGGATCAGCACGATGCACTGGCCGCAGTGCGCCAGCAGCGGCGGCCATTGGAGGGTGAACCAACGGCAAAGGAAGACCTTTCTCTCTGTCTCTCTCTCTCTCACTGCCCACTCTGCCTGTCAAAAAAAAAAAAAAAAAAAAAAAAAAAAGAAAAAAAAGAAAAAAGAAAATATGGGAACTTACAACTTATTCATTTGTAAATGTGAACCTATTGTAAAAAAAAATACTACAACTTTTAAAAGCAGAACACTGGCCAGCGCCGTGGCTCACTAGGCTAATCCTCCGCCTTGCGGCGCCGGCACACTGGGTTCTAGTCCCGGTCGGGGCGCCGGATTCTGTCCCGGTTGCCCCTCTTCCAGGCCAGCTCTCTGCTGTGGCCAGGGAGTGCAGTGGAGGATGGCCCAAGTGCTTGGGCCCTGCACCCCATGGGAGACCAGGAGAAGCACCTGGCTCCTGCCATCGGATCGGCGCAGTGCGCCGGCCGTGGCGGCCATTGGAGGGTGAACCAACAGCAAAGGAAGACCTTTCTCTCTGTCTCTCTCTCTCTCACACTGTCCACTCTGCCTGTCAAAAAAAAAAAAAAAAAAAAAAAAAAAAGCAGAACACCTCATCCTTCTATTAGAAGAGCAAAGTTGAGTTCTCATTGCTGGAATGCTAATTTGTATCAACAAGGTCCAAAATCAGATCACCTAGATGCAAAAAATCTTTGGAACCAAAACATTTGAAAGGCAATCTGTGAGACAGTGAAAATACCCAAATGGAAAATGGAACTAAGCTACTAATTACTGGGTTATGAATATGAGTGCATTTTGTTGCAGAATGTGATAAAGTTAAATTAGATCTCATAGTGGAAAGTCCAACACCTGAACAATTATTTCCCTGGGCACCCATAAACTCTGATGCTACTGGTCAGACCCTCTTTGCTTCCAATGGTTATACCTACTCACATCATCCAAAGAACTCAGTCAGCAGTGTCCTTGCCACTTTGGGCCCTGGGACGTGTCCTCTCCTTAAATACTGTTTGATATTCTTCTTTTGATTCCTTCCTGAGTTGATTCTTATTATAGCTACTGACTATTGCACATCTAACTCTAGTTAAACATTGCAACTAGGGGTTTTGTTATTTGTGCTTTTCTATGCACTTCTCATTTTGTACCACTGAATTAGTTCATCCAGTAGTCTTGATGCTTCTCCCAGTAAGTCTATTGTCGTTGCTCCTCCTGTCACCTCCCTGCTCATGTTTCCTATGAACTGAATAGCAGTCATAATAGCTAACATGGACCTATTTCACACAGGCAAAACTTGAGGAACTCCCTCTCCATGGATCGATGGGTTCTGCAAAATTCAAACTGTTCAAAGGAATTCTGTTTTTCCTTGAGAGATGTGATGGCCATAGTGGACCCTGAGGTAGAGCAATGGCGGTACACTATCCTTGATGAGTTATGAACCTGATTTTAATTTAGGTTTTGAATTCTGTATAGTAACACTGTTCATTCTTTTTTGTTTTTGGGCTGCCACTAAAGAGAGATTCTTTTTAAATATAGGAAGTCAGATATTTGGCCATGTTTTTCCATAGGCTTATATAAATATAAATAAGGTGCAAAGTTTTTAAAATAATGATTAAAATGGCAGTGGAAGGCATTTATGTCCATATTTTACAGTTATAAATACTGGAGAAAAATCTTGATTATATAATCATTAATCATATCTGTTTTAATATACAAAAAAATCAGGTGCTCATTGCTGGGTTATGAGAGTCTGAATAAGAATTCAGTTTAGGTGTTACAAGGTACCCAGTGTCAGATTTATTTTTAGAATATTTTGGGGCATGCAAGGCAATTTCAAAAAGAGTGTGGAAAATGAAATTAAAGATGTTTATTTTGGCATGAAACTTTTGAAATCCACACATAATTTTTTCCAGAATATTCATGTTCCATGAACTTTTTGAAGACCCCTTGTATGTCAATGACAGGGTACTTATAATTACAGTCAGAACTCCATAGTTGTGGGTTCTGCACCTGTGGATACGACCAACCCAGGACTGAAATTATTTTAAGAAAAAAGTGCATGTGTATCAAACATATACAAGCTTTCCTTTTTCCTTGTCATTATCCCCTAAACAATATAGTATAACAACTATTTACACAGCATTTACATTGTAATATGTATTAGAAGTGATTTAGATATGACTTAAAATATATGGGATGTTACATATGAATACTATGACATTTATGAAAGGGACTTGAGCATCAGTACATTTTCATACCATTGGAGAGATGGGGAGAGTGTCCTGGCACCAATCTCCCATGGATGACTATATCTATGTGGAACGTATATAACAGAAACAGTGTTTGCCACCTTCAGGAATTGAACTGTCAGTGACTTTGTCCTCAAACCAATATATAGAGTCAATAGTGATTGAATTTTTACTTCAACTTTTTCCTACTATCCTACCAAAACAAATAATTAAATACGTTATATCTTAATAATATTCTGTGCAGTTTTTCTTTGTCCATGTGGTGTCTACTTTCACTCTGGTTGAAATCCTCCATTCATCTGATGAAACGATGACTCCGGCTCTGTTTTGGTGTCTTTGATGTCTGGAAATTCTGCATCATTTTTCCCATGACATTTCCTATATGCGACATATACTAGAAAATAATACACAACAGGTTAAGTAAACTCCATAATGATAAACTGCAAAATTACTTTGAAGAGTGACTATAATATGCTACTCACAAAGCAGTTAACATTTTCTGTAGACTGAAAGCCACTTAGAGAAAGCAATCATCCTCAGTTCTGTGACCACTCATGTCACACAGGATGACTGTACTTCAGGAAGATCCAGTGGAAAACTTTGGGGATGTTTGTTCAGGGCAATCACATGACTTCAAGCATCCAGCCCTGCATGTCGTACTTGACAACAAGAACTATTTTTTTCTGTATCTACCATATCCCAGTTAATGTACTAGTCTTCAAGAATACACTACATGCTATGGTCAGTGTAAGGACCTTGGTGAGTCGGTCCTTTGGGGAAGGACTTGGAGGAGAATATAACACTCCTGGCCTCCCCTTGCCTTCAGTCACTCATTCCTTTTGTAGGAACAGCCCTGGCTGATTGGTGATCAGCTGTCATCGCCTCTGTGGAACTGCTAATCTCTGGTAAAACCTTCTCTAAGCTTATTTTTGAGGTCATATGACTAGGACTGGCTCTGCCCTGCAACAGAACACTGGCAGTTTATGAGTTGTGTGTGTGTGTGTGTGTGTGCCTGCACATGTGTGAGGCAGTAGAGAGAAGGGTGGTGTTAGCAAGACCATTGAGTTGTATACTCAAGCCTTATTTTCTAATTCAGTTTTTTTTTTTTAATTTTTTTTGACAGGCAGAGTAGACAGTGAGAGAGAGAGACAGAGAGAAAGGTCTTCCTTTGCCGTTGGTTCACCCTCCAATGGCTTCCGTGGCCAGCACGCTGCGACCGGCGCACTGCACTGATCCGATGACAGGAGCCAGGTGCTTCTCCTGGTCTCCCATGTGGGTGCAGGGCCCAAGCACTTGGGCCATCCTCCACTGCACTCCCTGGCCACAGCAGAGAGTTGGCCTGGAAGAGGGCAACCGGGACAGAATCCAGCACCCCGACCGGGACTAGAACCTGGTGTGCCGGCGCCGCAAGGCGGAGGATTAGCCTAGTGAGCCGCGGCATTGGCCTCTAATTCAGTTTTATGTGTAATAAAAGTGCTATTTTATTATTTAAATATCACTTTTTTCTTCTACCTCTTTTTGATTCCAAAGTCAATAATGGAACAGAAGGTATTATTTACTGGACCCTTCAAATTCCAATACATCACCTATAAAATTGCTATAATAACATTATCTACCTGTTAGGGCAAGTGTAAATATTAAATGATATAAAATTAAATATCTAGCACGGCCCATGGAGAGTCATTGTGACACACAGCAGAGAGAGTGTCCTGCTTCAAAGATCTTAAATAGTAAAGAAATTACATAATAAAGACAGCAAGAGGCAGGCTGGGAGCATGGGCCAGTGGAAGGGTAGGGTGGCAAGTATCGCATGCTCCTCTATCTGCGTATATGAAACACATGAAATTTGTTTGCCTTATATAAATAATTTCTTAAAAAAACTCAAGACCTGTATCTTCTTAGAATTCATGCCTGTACTTCTAGTCATATGAGTTTCAAAGCCGCTGAACCACACTATTGAATTCAATTAAGCCTCTGTCAATTTAATGATCTGACACTTAATAAAATCTGTTCTGAACTGTGTCTCCCTCAACTTATATTTATGCCAAGGGTTTTGTTTAACCAAACTATGCATCTTATTTGTGCATTTTTAACCTTTCCTTACTGCTTCCTTCCTTCCTTCTTCTCTTTGGTCCAAAAAATATTTAGTTTTGTAGTTTGATCTCCAGACTATGTTTCAAGATATTCTATACACTTAATGATGATGCCTTCTTTGTTTTCACATTTACTGATAAAATGCGGGAAAGTACATGACCAATTCTAGAGCTCCCCTTTTCTCATTCCTTTAAGTTGATGTTCTGTCAGTCAATCTCTTGTGGGTTAACTGTTCAGCTAGTGCAGTAACCTAACTGTTCTATCAACCAGTCTATTTTATCTGATTTGTCTAGAACACATGAAAAGCTAATTATTTAGAAAAATTTACCAATGTGCCATATTAGAGGGATGCCCATATAATACAATAAGTTTATTAAATAAGAAGATGTGATTATTAGGTCATGTATCTATGTCTCCTAGTCCTCTGATAAATCAATGGGTGTTTTTGTTGATCCAGAATTTCCTGTTCTAGAAAGGAGGCCTTTGATTTGAGAATGGCAGCCCAGACAGTAGAGCACAGGGCTTTGGTACCCTCAGGCCAGACAGCTAAATAGAAAATAAAAGTCTATCCTTGGCATTTTGTAACTTAGTTTGTCATTCACCTCCACTTTACATCTCCCATTAAAATGCCGAAGTAGCTTCTTTATAAAAAGATAAAATTTAAAAATAGAAGTTAAACATCATCAGCCACTGGAAAGCAAAATGTAGGGGAAATATTCAAGTAGGTAAAAACCAATGGGACCAAATGGGAGAGGATCAAAACTTTCTGCTACAGCAGAAAAAAATTAAGGGTCAGGTGAACCACCCTGGTGCTTTAAATCAAGAAATTATTTCCTTAGATTTCTTGCTATCTGAGTGTCTAAAAAAAGATTATATGTGTGTGTGTATGAATGTGTCTATATATACATACACCTATCTGCCGTATCACTTAGCCTAAGTATCCTTTGTGTACCACTTTTCTGAGAAGCATGCTAAATTTACAAAACTCATCATTACAATGTTTTGCAAAGAATCACCACTTCCTGAGCTCCTTGGAAACATTGGGAAGGCACAAAGTACAATGGTCCTAACAGGTCACTATGCCTCTCTGATTCTTGCAGGAAAGAAAGTCAGTGGAGAAAGTTGGCCTTCTCTGTTTTTTACTGAAAGAGAATCTTCAGTAGGACCTTTTGGTAAAATTATGATCTCTCCGCCAGCATTGGGAAATCATTGTGATAATATGGTTGACTTTTCTCTCATATTCATTTGTACAATTCACTGCCAAGAACAAAGAATTTTAAAACTTGCTCTTTTAGCAAGTCCAGGACTCCTCAAAGAAGAACATCCTAATACAATGTGATTATCAGTATTCCTTACTTCCTAAGAAGATTGCTGCAAAGGCGATCTGGAAGATGCTGTAAATGAGCGGGAAGGTGAACACATAAGTGAGGTCCTCGGGGCTGAAGGAGAGCTGCACGATCGTGGAGCACAGCTGTGTGTTCTGCATCCCTGTTTCCAAAGCAACTGTTCGGCACCTGCAAGAAACAGAACAGACGTTTCAGATCCCTGTTTTATTTTGTTATTGGAGAACCTTAAAAGCAGATGGGAAGAGAGTAAGGACATATGTGTAGGGGGTTTGTCTGTGCTGTTAATGTACATACGTAATAAATCTTCAATAAATAACTTTCTATTGGCCGGCACTGCGGCTCACTAGGCTAATCCTCCACCTTGCGGCGCCGGCACACCGGGTTCTAGTCCCGGTGGGGGCGCCAGATTCTGTCCCGGTTGCCCCTCTTCCAGGCCAGCTCTCTGCTGTGGCCAGGGAGTGCAGTGGAGGATGGCCCAAGTGCTTGGGCCCTGCACCCCATGGGAGACCAGGAGAAGTACCTGGCTCCTGCCATCGGATCAGCGCGGTGCACCCGCTGCAGCGCACCGGCCGCGGCGGCCATTGGAGGGTGAACCAACGGCAAAGGAAGACCTTTCTCTCTGTCTCTCTCACTTTCCACTCTGCCTGTCAAAAAAAAATTTAAAAAATTAAAAAAAACCTTTCTATTGAATAATATATATTATAGAGCAATATATAAATATAAATATCTATACATAATATAAACACATTTAACATATGCATATGTCAGGAACAGACTATTTATAGTAGTGTGGCATACATGGCAAAGCTCCATCCTTTTCAGTTATGTCCTTGGGTAAAGCACAGAGGAAGGGCTCAGAAAATATTCAAGATATAGATTGTTATAGTTGTCCTGTTAAATTAGTTTTGTTCTGATTAATTTCTGATTTAAAAATCTGCAGGGTAAAAATCACTTTCTGTGTTCTACAGATGAGAAAGCTCGGAGAGAGTGGGGGGCTAGCCTGGGCCCCACAGTTGATAAAATTGTTAGAATGCAAGCCCAGATCTGTGCTAGGCATTGCACTTTTGTTGTGCCCAGTGCTGCACTTGTATTTCCTGGCATCACATGTGCACCATTTCCTCTACCTGCTTTTCTCTGCCTGTTGACTTAGATGGATTAGTGGGAGAGGAAATGTTTTTACCCAGTGCCAAATCCATAAATGCTAAACTCATTCTAATATTCAGCACTTTTGTATGACGACTTTATCCTGTTGCTGCCTGGGAGAACCCTCCGATATTACAAGACCAACCTCATCAGCAGTTTTCTGAAATTCATTCTGCTTGGAGAGTAAGACTACATAACAATGGAAAAGCCTGACTTGTACTGGATAGGGAATGGTCCAGAAGAATTTGAGCAAAAACAGGCAGTCAGTATTTTCTTTTTTGGTGACTTACATCATTTAAGAATGAATGAAGCTACTTAGAATGGCATACGCAGGAATTGAGTGAAGATGATTAAACATGAAGGATTTTGTCATCAGTATATATAATCATTATTGGTTGAGTCTACCACCCCCATTACCCCCAACTGCATTTATTGAAGTCCTAGCCTCTGGTATCTCAGAATGTGACCCTAAGTGGAATAGGGTCAGTGAAAAAAATGTCATCCATTAAGGTGAGGTCATAAGAGTGTGTGTTAATCCAATATGACAGGTGTTCTTCCAAAAGGGGAAATCTTGATGCAGAAACAGGTGTGTACAGAAGGAAGATAATGAAGAGATTCAGGGACATGATGGCCTACTACAACCAAGGAGAATGTGCTACAATAGGTCTTTCCACAGAGCCCGCAGAAAGAACCAATCCCGGAACACTTTTATTCTGACTTGTGGTCTCTGAAACCATGAAATAATACATTTCAGTAGTTTAACCACACAGTGTGTGGTACATTGTTATGGCAGCTCGCAACATCAATATAACAGCTGTTACAAATGAGAATTCCCAATATGGTTTAACCAAGTACCATACCTGTACCATGGCTGACCAGCTATCCTAGCCAAAAAAAAGCCAAGGGAGTAACCGGCCATGGGAAATATCGTCCCTATAATCCACAGCTTGGGTTCGATGATCCAGGCACTTTGGTACAATATTCCTCCTACCACAGCTATGAGCACAATAAGGACTGCACCTGCAATGGATCCAACCTAGAAAAAAAAAAAAAGGTATAAATGAGCACAGCAATCCTGTGTCAAAGCAAATGCAAATATGTTTGTAAGAAATGCAGCCTTGGGAGTCTCTTTCCCTCCGGGAAGTATAATGAAACTGGCTAGGTACTGAGCCCCCTGGGAATATTGGTGCTTGTCCCATGTTTTCATTTTGAAGAAAACCACAGGACACGGAGCTTCCTTGATCAACTGGCCTGAAGAAAATTTTCTAGCTTGCAAATGATTCTTGTCAGAGAGAAAGCAAACTCATTGTAGGTGACAAGAAGCCTTGACTTGCAGATGGAACATGGCCTAATCTGTCTCCTTTGGTTGATCATGAACCTTTCTGAATCTTAGTTTCTTGGCTCGCAGTTGGGGATAAAATCTTGTCCAGCCACATTTTCTAACTGTTGTAATAATAAGAAAATGGCTTTACTACTCAATAAGAGTTTAACAGGCAAATACAAACATAAGCCACTATTGTTATCTTTTCCTTTTCCCACTTTAAATATATTGAGACACTGTAAGTTTGCCCAGAGAAGCACAGAAGAGCAGCCAGCTTATTCTGCCCCCTGAGCTGCAGAATCCGTCTGTACCATCTCTTTCAGGTCCACACTATCCAGACTATAGCTGGTGAAAGGCAATGGATGCTTACTTTGTAAACAGCATCCACCAACTGCCAGGCATTGAACTGGCCATATGGTCACCGAAGTAAGAAAGATAAGTTCTTTTTCTACCACCGTTGCCTTGATGTGTTTTATAACAGAAATTCAGGAAGCAGAGAGAATAGCAATGTGTTTTGAGAGTAGAATACAGTTTTCTAGAAATTGGCCCTATGGGAGAGGAGACTGAGTGACAACCTCAAGCCCACATGGAAGTTAATAATATATTGAGAATATCACTTGTTGGCCTTTTGGCTAAGATCAACGCAGCATATGTTCTTATCAGTTTGGTATAATGAGAATAAAATAATTTAGTAGATGAAACAATTGTATCATTTCAATTCTCACTGTTGGGTGCAACCATGTGGCTCGCAGCATGGGAGACTTACTTTAAGTATAATCTTCGCCTTTTGGGGCCACTTGTGATTAACAAACATTCCGATGGAAACGGGAACAACAAGAGCAACCAAGGAAGTACCTATAGATGGCAGAAAGACAACTTGGATCAACAGAACATGCAACACCGGAAAGAGAACAACCAGAGTAAGCAGCCTGAAGAAGACTTAGGTCATATTTCAATCTTCCTTCTGAAAACACAAAGAATACTGAATTAAATGTACACACACACACACATGCATGTACACATGGACACAGCACATACACACACATATATACACACACATACACACATACTCTACTTGTTTACTTACCCACTCAAGTAAATAATTTAATATTATAGATAGAAAATTGGAAATATAAATCCTTTCCCTAAATCCTAATGCTGCCAGTATCCTTTAGTTTCAGTTTGCCAGAATCTTGGCTACTTTGGTCTATTGGATCTTTATATTCTAGAAAAAAAATAACTTGCTAAAGTGTGTGTGTGTGTGTGTGTGTGTGTGTATGTTCCACTCATAGTCATAGATAATATTTTATATCTGTATTTTACTTCATGGTAGTACAAATAGAAGAAGTATTTTAGATTTTCTTAAAAGAAATAAAATATTCCAAGTTAACTCAAGATATCCAGGCATTCTGAAGGTTAATGACTTCCAGTTAGAGCCAACTTCAGCTATTCACATCTAGAGCAGAGAGGTTAGAGAAGAGGGTGGAAAATCATGCTTTAAATTTTCTGTGAGATGATATATTTGGCGACCTCTCATGTAATTATAATTCTTTGTAGCAGCGTGCTCACCCAGCCAGATAAAAGAGTCATACTTCAATTTCACTGTGTTAAATTTACTGCCATTCTTGTGACATATGGTTTGTTTCTCTTTACTATTTAATCCACATTTGTCCAACAGCTGCTTTTATATAAAGTAGCACCAACAACTTCTAACATCTCATGGGCTGTTTCTTTTTCAAACATCCTTTTAAAGCAGTAAGAGAAAGTGAAATTGAATAATGAAATTCTCAGAGTGGATGTTGCCTAGTATTGCGTAAATTGACCTAGGGCTGGAAACACATTCACAAGAACATGAATGTTAATTTAAAATGAATACAATAATGATAAAAATATAATTTCTTTGTAGCCTTCTAACTGCCTGGAAAAACAAAGGTCTGCAAATACTTCTGCCCAGAAATTACTTGGTGAAATTCAGTAATGGCTAAAGAAATCAAGAGCAGGGGAAGAAAAAGACGGACGGGAGGGAGTAAAGAGAAAATGGTGGAATGAGGATATGGGAAATGCCCTGATTCACTGGTTAGACCTCCAGAGAGAGCTCCTTTGAGTGTCCTTGCCTCCAGCTATTTTGGGAAGGGACTTCCTTTGTTGCATGCCTAGACCATTTTCCAAATTTTGTGGAGTTTGCAAGCCTTAAATTAAAACCATCTTGACACAGTTGGTTTTTCTTGTGCTAGCTTAAGTGTGGGTGCAAATACTATACTTCGGACACAGTGTGGTAAACTTTGGTCATATGTTCTTTACTTGATGGATCTCTGGGGCTCTTCTCGCTCAGGGGCAGCTCAAGACAACAGGATGGATGTGCAAGCAGGATGCTGGCCAACATCTGCAACCTGTGGCAGAAGCGCTCTTCCTCTCCTGAGCAGAGGAGGCCATGTGAAGTTTCCTGGGATTTAGAGCTACCTGGGAAAGGCAGCCCTGGTTCCTGCTGGTAGAAGTGAGATGTGGTCAGTCTCTTCTCAGTGTGCCAAGGGGCTGGACTGGCTCTCTTCTTCGCCCAGGCTCAATGTGCTTGATTTATTCCTCATTCAAGGGGACTTCTAAAAGTTCATGGAAAATGCAATTTTAACATTATGTGCATTTTCCCATGAACTTTCTGAAGACCATTTCTATGCCCATGCTTTTTTTTTAAAAAGATTTATTTATTTATTTGAAAGGCAGAGCTACAGAGAGGCAGAGGCAGAGGCAGAGGCAGAGGCAGAGGCAGAGAAAGAGAGAGAGAGGTCTTCCATCCGCTGGCTCACTCCCCATTTGGCTGCAACTGCTGAAGCTGTGCCAAACTGAAGCCAGGAACCAGGAGCTTCCTCTGGGTCTCCCATGCAGGTTCAGGGGCCCAAGGACTTGGGCCATCCTCTGCTGCTTTCCCAGGCCATAGCAGAGAGCTATATCGGAAGTGGAGCAGCTGGGACTTGGAACAGCTGGCCTATATATGGGATGCTGACATTGCAGATGCGGCTTTACCTGCTATGCCTAAGCACCGGCCCCTGCCCATGCTTTCTTTGTAAAATTCTGGTTAATACAGATGAAAAAGCTTCTGCTCACAGTTCAACCATTGGAACTGTCACTTGGTGGGTAGTCAGATATGCACAGTAGGTGTAGGAGCACAAAAAGAAAGAAAGAAAAATGAGCATGAAAGAGAGTGGTGAGCAGATTCATGTGGGCAAATGGAGCCAGATAGGCTTGGAGGAGACCTTGCTTTGCTCACAGACTGGGGAAGCTGTGTAAATCCTTGAACCCCTCTGAGCTTGTGTCTCCCTATTGGTAAAATGGGCAGAGGAGTGAAAAATTGTGTCTGTCATGAGAATTAAATGATGGCATGGTTATATGTTCTTGGAGTGAGACACTCACAAATGTGGGGTCGAAAGGCATCGGTACATTGACTCACTACAGCATTTTTTAGTAGTTCTAGCAGTGCGGTGGCTTCCTCTGTACAGGTATCGGCATGGAGGGGACTCTCCATGTAGGTACTGAGCCATCGGAGCATGCTGGGCACCATACACAACCCCTGCCCACAGAGCGGGGTGGAGAGCTGACCAGCGAGCTGCTTCCAGCTCTGCGGAGGTGGTGGACCGATTAAAGAGTTAGCCTGAGCTTCTGTTTCCTCATTTATAAAATGGTGATAATGTCTTCTGAAGCAATCAGCTTACTTGTATTTTCTACATGAAAAAAAAAAAATTAGGAAAAGCAACAGCCAAAAGTTAGGTTGGAGAATGGGCCTGGACAAACATTATGGTGGACAAGCAGGGTTAATGTCTTGGCTTTTTAAACTCCTCTCTAACCTTATTTCTTTTCTCTCTCTCTTTTTTAAAGATTTCATTTATTTATTTGACAGGTAGAGTTATAGACAGTGAGAGAGACAGACAGAGAGAAAAGTCTTCCTTCCGTTGGTTCACTCTCCAAATGGCTGCAATGGCTGGAGCTGCGCCGATCCGAAGCCAGGAGCAAGGTGCTTCTTCCTGGTCTCCCATGTGGGTGCAGCTGCCCAAGGACTTGGGTCATCCTCCACTGCTTTCCCAGGCCATAAGAGAACTGGATTAGAAGAGGAATAACCGGGACTAGAACTGGCGCCCATATAGGATGCTGGCGCCACAGGCAGAGGATTAACCTAGTGCGCCACAACGCCAGCCCCTTCTCTTTTTCTTTCCTTTTCTTCCTTGACTTCTTTTTTTTTAATTTTTGATAGGTAGAGTTATAGGCAGTGAGAGAGACAGAGAGAAAGGTCTTCCTTGCATTGGTTCACTCCCCAGATGGCCGCTACTGCTGGCGCTGCACCGATCTGAAGCCAGGAGCCAGGTGCTTCCTCCTGGTCTCCCATGCGGGTGCAGGGCCCAAGCACTTGGGCCATCCTCCACTGCACTCCCGGGCCACAGCAGAGAGCTGGCCTGGAAGAGGAGCAACCAGGACTAGAACCTGGCACCCATATGGGATGCCGGCTCCACAGGCGGAGGATTAACCAAGTGAGCCACAGCACTGACCCCCTTCCTTGACTTCCTTGGTGATGACTTTTTCCTCTACTTAGGTGTTCATTGATTTCTCATTTTCTCCTCCTTTCAAAATTTATTCATGCTAAAGTCTGTGCCACACGCCATTCACATTGTATAGAATTGGCTGGAACTACTAAATATTCAGATAGGGCATTTTCTCGGAAGGGAATGACTATCATGAGAAAACTATTTTAAGGTTTAACTTCTTTCCTTAAACAGTGAATAAAGTAGAATCAAAACTCCTCACTCAGAAGGCAGGTTTTCTGAGAGGCTCACAATGTTTGCCTGTCACATAAAGTATTCTTGAACTCGGGCAGGTGTCTGGGGTGGGAGCAGCCAGAGAGTTAAGTAGCAATGAGGTGCAGGTAGGTGGTCAGGGAGTGTCGCTCTAACATCTGTCTTCAGGAGAAGATATTTGCTAGGAAGGAGTTTTCCAAAAGTCAGCAGAAGGTTCTCCTATAGAGAAACCCAGGCTGAACAGGGTGTGTTCAAGAAGACCTCACTTTAGTTTCTTAGTCTAGTGGTAATGATAGGAGTGCAGGAGAGAGAAGAGATGAATTGGAAACTTTGCAGTACAGTTCCTCCCTAATTAACTTTCACAAAGTCTGTCCTCATTCAATTGTATAGATCCTGATTCATATTCAGTTGCAGAAATCATCTTAGAAGTGCAAGTGCATTTAATCCAGTGTCCCACCCTTCTAAGTCACTGCTTGGCCTTTACTTACTTCTCCCTTTCAGTAGGAAACATAGACCTTTTGAACATAGCTAATCAACAAGACACTTGTGTCTGGTGCCAGCTTAAAGACTCTTTAGCATATAATGTAGTTGGTGATTGGTACCGATACATTATGTCACTACATCTCCCATTTATTATGGTAATTCTATGAGAAAGCATGCTTTGAGTAGTCCAGGAACTCCCTTGTCTTTCCCTTTTCCCATATCCACAACTTACTGTTCCACCATCTGTTCTCCCAGAGATAGAAAAGAAGCTCCTTTGGGATAGGGATGAACAATGGGAGTTGAAATGAGTGGAGACATACTAGCAAATTTGACTTCCAGGGCAGGAAATATAGACTGTGCCATTAATTCATATTTTGAATCAAGATGTAAAACAGAGTTGAGGTTAACAAAAATATGTTTCATCTGGTGGTTTCCCACTGTGACACCTGTGATTGTTTACTAGGTAGTCTATTTTGAAATCACTATCTAAATATTTTTTGCATTTCTCCCAAATTTAGTATCTGAGAACAAACTCATGTTAGATAGGCTCACTACATTGTGGGGTGAGGTCAAGATAGAGACCTCAGGCACCAGCAGCCTAAGCCTCCGTGTCTAAACTTCTGGGGGTACGTGTAGGAGGATGGGTCTCTTAAGTTGGGTCTTCTTGGTGATTGAATTGAGGAAAAGTCATGTTCTCTCATCTTTTCAAAGCTTGGAATTTACATTCTGTAAATAATCATACAAATACAGGGGTGACTTTGTCAGGGAGTTCTGATCAGGTGAAAACTGTAACTTGTGTAAAAGTTAAGTAATGGTTGCACAAGAGCCTGGCCTGAGATCCTGGCAGAGAACACGCAGAGTTGGAGGGTTATGTTTGAGCCTTTTAGAGGAATGACTTACCTATGTTATCGTAAGGAATTACAATGGTCCCAGAGTCCACCCACATTTTGGTGTAGACATAAAGGCATAACGGCATCATTCCGAGGGCAAGCAATGTGGAGCAGGTGGTCATGCTGACACTGAAAGGAAATGCGCAGGTTGATGCATCCACCTGTTTTTCTAGGGGAGCAGCTGTTTCATTTTCAAAGCATGATTAGAAAGTCCTGCAAGAGCCTTTCTCAACCAGTACATCATCTGTCTGATGGACAGAAATACACAGACACCTAAGTTTGTGCAGGGCCTGGCTTGGGGCAAAAGATCCCATATTTGGTGCCTTTCTACTTTGCCTTGTGCCATCCTTCCCTCCTCATTGTCCTCAAGAATCAGAGATGGCTGATGATGTAAAGATGGTTTAAATGAATTCTTAAGCAATGTACAAGGTGCCTACAAATACCATGTTTGAACCTTCATCAGAGAATAACAAATGCATTTGCATAGGCCAAGACTCCAGGAGACTTCATACATATATCTGTGCTGGTATGAGAGGAATGTCCCTGGGTTCTTAGAAAACACGTATCTGAGGGAATAGGCCACTGTGTGTTTCCATAAGGCACACAATTATTACCCAATTGGTGATGGCTTGAGAAGAGAGGAAACTGATTTAAAAAAGAAGAAGAAAAATCATCAGAAGACAAGGTGGGCTTGGATTTTTAGGAGTGAGGAAGTCCCTAACAATTCACCAAACGTGTGTTCAGAAGACCCCAGGGCTTGCTGTTTTTCCCACTGATAACACTGTTACTTTAGTGAGGCAGTCTGTCTGATGGGTAGAGTTTGGCTTTTGATACGGAGGACTCAATACCAAGTGATGCTGGTTTTTATGCTATGATTATGGGTACAAGAGATTTTGGGGAATAGGTCTTGTTGTTCCTCTTCAGAATTTCCTGTGCACCAGGGCACACTCTCTACTTATGTATCAGAGTAGTTCAAAGACTGGCTTCTCAATTCATACACTGTTTGGTTCAGATGCAGGCCATACCATTTACTTTGTGGCTTTGGGCAATTTATGCGCCTTCTGTTTGCCGGTTTCCGATCAAAACTGAAGATAATAACTGTCAGTAGGTACCAGATAGGCCAAGAGGGCTAAATGAGCCAATGGCATGTGGTACTTAGAACAATGCAAAGTACTTCTTAAGAGCCAGTTGCTATGGTTATTTCTATAGCCAAGAGTGCATGTGTTTTGTAAGTTACGCTACAATATATATGGAACCAGGGAAGTTAGAGTGATTTTTCTGAAAGGCCATTTTCCCAATAGCTGTGGCTTTGAGAAGATCACACTAATAATTTCCTTAGGGTATTATTATGTGTGTACTTGAAGGGCAGCACTAAATTTTACACTTCCAGCAAACAACAACAACAAGAACTGTATATTACATTAAGGAAAACAGCTGAAAGGAAAGAATGCTGTTTGAATGCATCTGACTAACTTTGCACAGTTTTGGCAAAATAAAGGGAGGGGGGCACACACTCTCAAAGAGCTTAGCTTCCCTAATAGTCACTTCTTAAAAAATAATTTTAAAAAATTTCATTTAAAATGGGTTTTAAGGTTTTAAATAAAAATGTTTGTGTTAGTAGATCTTAAATCATGTAACAGTAGAGAATGCTGAGATGTATTTATAATACCTTCCAAGATGTCCAGCCTATTATGGTCATGATTAACTTACGTTAGATATAAAATAGTTTGCAAAGGCAGAGTCTTATGCCAGAAAAATAAGTTAATTTTTATTAATCATGCTTTGTCCTATTTATAACTAAAGTGCTGAAATTTGTAAAATGAGATTTTTTTCTTCCTCCCTCCCTTCCTTTGCTATCTTATCTTTAATTTTTAAAATATATTCTGATGGTTTTAAAATTTCACTATAATAAAACCATTTTTATACCTGTGTGTCCAATATGCTTTCTATAGTAAGGATGGGTCCTTATCTGAATCACAGTGAAGAGGAGGCTGAGAATTTTTTGTTGTTACTGTGAGAGAAGAAGGAAGTCAGTTTCTCTGCTTTCAAATTTCCTAATTCTAATTCTGAATTATTGCTAAGACCATTTGAAGTTACGTCATTATTTTGAATTTGATGAGAACAGTTTCTTAGAGACCATGTGGAGTGATAATTTGGGAGTTGGAAGGAGGTGGTTTAAATCTAATGGGTACTCTTGCAGATAAGATGCTACAGAGGAATGACAGAATAGGTGGCTGCAAGTCATTGCGGAACTAACACAGGATCAGCGTCAAACCTCTCAACAGAGAAGGAATTTAGTGAGCAAGATAAGGGAATAAATGAGCAAAAAGTTTTTTTTATGTGAAAAAATATGAAGTTCTATAAGGGATATAAATGTCAGAAATACTACCATGAATTTATTATATAATGAGAGTAAATGCTAATATATAAGACTATAAAAATACTTTGCCTTTTATTCTTGGCTTTAGCTTTATTATCTGCCACAGGGAATTATTTTTGTGCTTGGGAATCAAAGAGGACAAAAATGAAAAATCAGTGAATATTGTGAATTTCAGTGAAATTAGTGATAAGCAATGCAAACGGCTGTAATCATAATAGAAGTGAAACACCCACTTTCGAAGATTAACAGAAGTATATGTAGGTGGTACTAGCTGTGGAAGAAATGAAAAGAGAAATCATGTACAGCAAAGTTAAGAGCTTGGATGGCATAAGTAGGTAGATGTGGATTCCAATTCTAACTCTGATATCCACTGATTCAATGAACTTGGGTAAGATCATGAACCCTAAATTTATCTGCAAAGTACAGAAACTAATAATACCAACCTTGAAGGATTAAATAAAGCACAATGCATGGCACATGATGGTGTTTAATAAATTTTAGCATTGATTTTAATTAACTAATGCCACATAAGAGAAACAAAGCTTGGTTCCTTTGAGTGAGAAGAAAGACAAGAGTCAAATAGGGTTAAGTTAGTTCTTTCACAGCAGAAGAAAGATGGAAGTTCATGTGGTTGAAATGGGAGGAATTGCTTTGAATTTGTGATAGACCAGAAGAATGTGGATCTTGAGACTAACTGACGTATCAGTGAACACTGAACTGGAAGATAGAAAATGTAACAATATTTGGGTAAAGAACAAAAAATATTGTAGGGAATTCTAAAAAATAGGCAATCTAGGAAATAATAAAAAGACATGCAGAGAGTAGGTTCTAGTGAGAGAATTGGTGAATTATTCTAAGAAAAGTTAGTGAAAGGAAACTGTGAAGTCCTTGCACGGTGTGGAGAAATCACAGCAGATGCAAAGGAGGTGGAAAATCTGTGTTCCTTACACTGTGGGCTTTGGCCTGCAAAGTGTCTTCCTGTCTCCCTGACACTTTGGTGCCCATGGCACTGGTGCATACCATGCCTTAGGCATTGCTTCAACTTGCGTGACAATATCTGTGCACTGATCAGATTCACAAATGACAACTGGCCGATTGTGATTAGAGAATGAGCTGAAATATCACTTGCTGTATTTCAATGTGCAAGGGAAACTATTTATTGTTATTATGATTTTTAAAGTCACTACATATTACAAAATTCAGTGAGTTCCCAGATTCAGAAGAAATGATAGGTTTTGGAACCATGTCCAGGAAAATGAAAGCCAGGTGGAGTCATTTTTCTAACACTGTAAGACAAGAGCTCAATTGGTGAAGGTTACTCTGCATAAATAATCATGTTTTGATTATCATTTTCAGAGGTCAAGTGGAAAGGGAGAAGATAAAAGTCAGTCTATGAGTACAGAATTAGAAATACAAATGGTTGATAGACTTGTACTTAAATGACCATAAGACTTGAGTTATTCAATACTCACTGTAGAAGAATAGAAAATTTTGGAAAACTGATACACAGTAGCTAAACTTTTGTTCTCCTAATTTGCTTTAAAGAAATATTTGAACAGTTTCATCTGAACATGTGCAATGCATAAAGTCATCTTCTTATATAGTGGCATAATTCAATGATTAAAGGTCCACTGTAATAAACATTATTATGCTAAAATATGATGATGTCTTCTAGGCTGTTGTTTATGGAGTTGTTTGTCTATAGAATAAGCAATGTGAAATGCCATGCTTTGTGAGTTGCTTTCTTGGTAGTACAGGCATTTTGGTTGTCTTTCCTGCTGCTGCAGGATATAGGTTTCCCTCTCTAGTACCTGCTTTCTCCCTCACTTCTTGTTTAGGACCCTGTGCACTGGGGAACAGAACAAGAGAGCTTAATATTTAGGAAAGGCGAATAGGTCTGGCAGAAGGATGTTTATGAGATTAAGTGGGATTTGTTTCAGCTGAGCAGGGTTTTATCGGATCTTAACTGCGTTCTGAATGGGTGAGAGTTCTAGAAAAGTGACTATCAGACTGCATAGATGTTGGTGTTATTTGTACTTCACAAGACAAGGGGGATGTGTGGTGTGTATATCTTGTGAAACTAAAGTTGCATTTTTCAACGCTGTATGTACATTTGAGGGCATGTATGGACTTGTTGAAGGGTTCATTTCTACTATTTCAGCTGGAACCTTTCTACAAAGTTTATATCCTACTTTTGGTTCTTATTTATTTAAAAAGTAATTTTTTGTGATGGTATATAGGTAGACAGATTATATAATCATGTCTTATTTCAAGATAAACAAGATTTCCTTAAAACCATAGAAAAGTGTGACTTGGATCTTGCAGATTTAGGTTGTAGCCTGCAGATGAAAGTTTATTGAAATACAGTCAAACACCATAACATCACACATACTTTTGCTATCTTATGAAATGGTTCATGTGTGGCACTATATTGAGGTGCAAGTTTCTTGTGTGTTGTTGAAAAGCTACAGATATTATATAAAAGCTGTTTATTGAAGGTCTGTTTTGTTCATTTCCTTCTGTTTAGTAGGTACTAGTTCTCAAAATTCTTGCTCTGTGCCTGGGTTCAGGTAGCGCTAACTTGAAGTCTAAAAAGAACTTATTGCTATATTGCAGTTCACAGATTATCTAAACCTGAACAGAACTTGCCTCCAGAAATTTCCTGGGAAATATATTGCAAGGTAGAAGCTATATTTTCTTATGTGAAAAATAAATAATATGAAGGTATAAGGGTACTCCATGAAACCCATGATAAATTGTATTTAAAGATGCATTCATTTTGGTGAAAAATGTTTGAAATATATGCATAGTTGTTTCTTATTACCCATTTTAATGGACTTTATAAAATTTGTTTATTTGAGACATAGAGGAACACAGAAGGGAAATAAAGAGAGAAAGAGATAAAGAAGGAGAGAAAGAAACAGAGAAAGAGAGAGAGCCGGGGTGTGAAAACAAGAGAGAGACATACAGAGAGACAGAGGGAGCACCCATCCTCTGGTTCATTCCCCAGATGCTTACAGAGTCCGGAGCTGAAGCCAGAAGCTAGGAACTCAATGCAAGTTTCCCACCTGGATGTCAGGATCCCAATTACTTGATCCATCACTGCTGCCTCCTAGGTTCTGGAGTCAAGAGGCAGGGCTCATATTAAACATTCTGATATGGGACTCAGTTGTCTTAACTGACATCTTAACCATGAGATCAAGCACGTGCCCTTTTTCATAAACTTTTGGAAGACCCCTACTATAAGAGGATTTCAAATTTTTGCTCCCAAATAAACTGATTTTTAAATTCCAATTTCTATGATTTTTTTAGATTTATTTATTTATTTCAAAGAATTACACACAGAGAGAAAGAGAAGCCAAGAGAGAGAGAGGTCTTCCATCTGCTGGCTCACTCCCCAGTTGGCTGCAACTGCTGAAGCTGTGCCAAACTGAAGCCAGGTACCAGGAGCTTCCTCCGGGTCTCCCATGCAGGTTCAGGGGCCCAAGGACTTGGGCCATCTTGTACTGCTTTCTCAGGCCATACCAGAGAGCTGGATCAGAAGCATAGCAGCCGGGACTCGTACCCGCACTCATAGGGGATGCTGGCACTGCAGGTGGTGGCTTTACCTGCTACTCCACAATGCTGGCCCCAATTTCCATGAACTTTTGAAGTGCTCTTGTATAAGGAGTATAGTTTTGTGACTTTTGCCCAAAGCTCCTGGAGAAATCAGAACCACTTGAGATGAGACAGAAAGTCCCTAATTGCTCACTAGACACTTGATCAATCCAGTGCTTACATTTCTGCACATTGAACTTCTCTCCTTTGCACAGAGTAGCTGGGGATAAACTGAGCTGATTGTCTACTGTACAGTATTTAATGAGTATATGTTGCATTAATACCTGGATGGTTGGCAGAAATGCACACCTTTTATAGGAAATGAGGACGTGAGGTAAGGAAAAAGGCATTTGTCTATTCAACTTTCAGAATTAAAATTCTCAGTCTAGTCACATCAACACTGCTGCTTATTTCTATTAGTTTTTTCCCCCAGTGCTAGTTCAGACTGGCACGAGATGAATTGGGCAATCATTACATTTAGATTACTCAGTGGGAAGTGGAGAAACCATTTTCTGTTTATCTTATAGCAAAGTAAGCATAATTTTAAAAGAAGCTGTTGTGGGTTTTTCCCCCCTTTCTCTGCCAATGAAAGTAAAGCAAATTTAAGACTTTTTCTTTAGGTTTTATTCTTAGAAAATGTTTGCCTAAATAACTTGCTGTGTTTATGGTGTTGGCTGTTGTTTTACCTTAGGTTCCAATGTAGGATGAATAGTTTAATTCCATGATTCATTAATAGCTCTCACCATAAAAATAAAGTAATTTTTTTTTTCTGATACCAACAGGACAGGCTTTCTCAGCTGTAGCTTGTGGGTTGGAAAATAGGTATTTTTTATAATGCTCTGAATTGTTTTCAAGAGATAATCAGTAATCACACAACTCTTTGTGAGCTATTAGATTTAAAACCACAAACACTAAATATAAACCTCAAATTCTAATAGCTAAGCAGCTGTGCTGGGAAGTGTGAGGATGCCTTCTTTCCTGTTTCATTCATGACAGAGTCCCACCTTTGACCCATGGCAGCTTAGATGGGCACTAACAAGTCTCCACAGGCTTCAGAAAAGCTTAAGCCAACACCAGTGCAATAGCTGGAAGTGCCGAGAACTTACCTCAAGTCCATGTCTCCATCCACCCAATAGGCCAGGATGTTGGAGGCCGTTCCTCCAGGGCAGCATCCCATGATGAGCACCACCACGGCCTGGATGGGCATGATCCCAAAGGCCACCGCTAGGACAAATCCCGTGAGGGGCATGATCCCAAACTGGCAGAGGAAGCCAATGAAGATGCCCCAGGGCCGCCTTATGTGCCCCAGGAATTTCTTGATTTCCACGTTGCATCCCATGGAGAACATGACCAGAGCCAGCAGGATGGTCAGCACGGTACTCAGAACCACGCTGAGGATGGCATTGAAATTGCTCTCAGGTGCCACACAGGAGGCACCTTCACAAACTGTCGCGTTGGCCAAGCAGCCCACTGTCAAATTGCTCATTGCTGGGTTTGCTGTTCAAATGGTGGCGTCTGCAGAAGCCCGGTGCCCTGGTCCTGACGCTATTGCCAGCCAAGAAAAGTAGCACTCACTTCCACCACGGCAAACTTTTAAACCCTTTCTAAACATGTGTCACTTGGTGTCTCTTTCAAAAGCCACCGTAGAGAAGCAATAAAAAACAATAAATGTTAGAATGTCAGTTTCAAGAGGGACTATTACAACACAGCACAAATAATGAATCACAGAAGTCCAGCACAATTACTGATCCAGACAGAAAGTTATAATTAATCATTTATTGGCATGGTAATGAACTATGTCACATAAAAATAGCCCTGTTAATGTTTAATGCCAGGAGGGTTTGTGGAATAATTTGCATTGTGACACTTAAAATCAGCTCTGAAAACTATTGAATGTTGTAGGGGCTGAGGTTTAGAGAGCATATTGTTCCCTCATCTCTCTTTAAATAGGGAGAATTGGGTTCCTGGAAAGTTGAATGCGCTGTCCCAAGTTATATTGTAAATTAGATGTCAGATACCAAACTGGAAGGCAGACCATCACTTTCCTCCTGCAATATTTTTTGATTGTTTTATTCTGTTTTCTCATATTGGTCCACGGTGCTCATAAAAAAAAATACGTGAGTTGGAGAAACTTTCAGGAGTTTGGTGCAAGCCTGTGAGAGAGTAACATTAGTGGGATAGAATGTTTCCTAGTGGAAAACACAGAACTTGTAGCGCCACCCTCAATTACATGCACATGCAATTATGCAAGCGTTGCCATAGTAACAAAGTGCTTTATGGAGACAATACAATTATTTAGAGGATGAACCTCAGAGGATTAGGTCAAAGTGACAGGATCTCTTTGTGCTTAGAGTCAGGAATGAGAACTTTTCTTGTGGGAGAGGGGCTCTCAGGGAGATTGATTGTTGTAAATGTCAAATATGCAAACTCGTTATGAGCAGAACATTGTACTTAGGTGTGTAGGGAAGACAAAAAGTGGGAGAAGAGAAATTGTCCTGTTTTCAGGAGTTTACAAACCAATTATTGGATCAGAACACAGCACAGGAATAAAATTGAGAATTTCTAATGATTCACAATTTGTAGGCCAAATTCTAATTTATTGTTCACTTCAATCAAACTAAGTAGGAATAGCATCCCCACATTACAGGTGAGGAATTGAAGGTTGAGAAAATGAAGTGCATTAGGCAAGGTTACGCAGCTGGAAACCGGAAATAACTGGAAGTACTGGAACTCAGCCTTGTGATTCTCCGCAGAAGATAGTCAGTTTGACTTGATGGAGGTGTGGCACAAAACCTTAGAACAGAGCTTCTCAAAACTCAGCACGCAAAAGAATCTCTAGGCCTGGGCAACATGTGGCTTCTGCCTCTGGAACCCCGGAGTAGGCTTTGATTTTTTTCTAACAAGCTCAGAATTGACGCTGCCACTGCCGATCCTGGTACTATGAGTGTCAAAGCGTGTGGCTGTCATTGTGACAATTGTACTCACCCTGGTGGAAGATAATTTAGTGGTCAGACTTGCAGAATATCTCCATGTGGGGAAATTCACCGTTTTTGTAATTTGAGTCAACATGAGCTGTGGCTGATTGAGTGGGCCACTGGGCACAAGAGTGAAGAGACTTAAATGTCCCAGTTACTGGGTGCCTAGAGATGTCCTTTTACTCTGAGATAGAGCTACTGAGAAAAGTCCGAGTCCTATTCGTCAAGGGGTGACAGTAATGTGCACTCACTGTGGATGCAGCTGCTGACCCACCCGTCTTCCTGTCATTTTGCACAGCCTGTCTTTTATGGCACAGGGGCAGGGCTGGGGTACAGGGCTTGCTGGTCACACTGGACTGGCTGCCTGCCAATCCTCCAGTCCCTCCGGCTGCCCTCTCCACCCCAACAGTTAAATGATTAGCAGGGTAATTCCCAAAGAGGCCTCTGCTCCCATTCCTGGCCCTGGAATGACTTGTCCCTGCCCTGCTAGCCTCTTCAAACATCCCCTGGGATTGCCCTCTGGGTCACTTCTTCCTCAGGTGCCAGCCAGCCAGCTCCTGGTGCAGGTGAGCCCAAGGCTCCCCCTGCTGCTTACCTTAGGGCTGTCAGGTCATGTAGAAATCAAGAAGTTCCTAGGGCACAAGAAAGTGGCCATGGGACATCTTCATGGCTTCCTCTGCCAGTTTGGAATCATGCCCCTTATGGGATTTGTCCTTTCAGTAAGTAGCCTTTGGCATCATGCCCATCCAGGCCACGGTGGTGCTCTTCAGTGGCTGCTGCCCTGGAAGAATGGCCTCCAACATCCTGGCCTATTGGATTGATAGTGACATGGACTTGAGGTAAATTCTTGACACCTCCAACTATTGTCTCCCAAAGCTGGGTAAGGCAGATGTGTGTGTAATGAGGATCAGTTTTCTCCCGCTCAGCCAGATTTCATTAACCTCAAACATTAGATGAAAGCCAGAAAGCTCACCTAAGACCTTACAGCAAACCGTGTCTTTATTTCACTAGGTCTTGCCTGCAAAGGAAAATTTGAGCCCTGCAGATCAGAAGGATTTGCCTTTTGAAATTTCTCTAAAATTGAGGAAGGTGCAGGACACGGCCAATACACAGGACTCAGACAGAAAGACTCAGCAAAGGTTGGCCAGGGCAAGCTTCATCATTGGTTGGGGCTGTTCTTGTTGCTGGACTGGCCAGGTGTAATCCACACTTAGCCTTTCGCCCACAGAGCTGGATGCAGGGAAGAGAAAGCAAAGAGAAGAGAAAGCAGGTTCAGAACAAAGCTCTTCTCAAATTTCAGTTGACTTGCTAAGGAGATTTTAGGCTCCCAGGGGCAGAACGCTTTGCATATAGACAACTTGCAAATGAGCAGTCTGTTTGACTAGACAGAGCGCTACAGTTATGGTTAAAAAAATGTGCCAATGCATTTCTAATTTTCACATTGTTTTTACATAAATTTGCACATTGGGCTCGAGAGGCCTCCTATTCAAGTATTGGAGTGATTCACAATTAATTAGTGTCCTTAACTTCAGCTACATCCAGGCATTGAAAATATCTGAATATCTGAATACATAAAAGTCATGTTCTTTATTTATAACACAGAATCTGGGTGGGGGGCAGATGCATTCCAGTGGTAGTTGGAAAGTTGGAGCTTGATTTTTCCTTGTTCCCTTTCTCAGTCTTTCTGCTCTGTTTCTTCATACACTGGGTTCAGAGTTGGCTAATCCCAAGAAACCAGTGGGGATGCAGACGCTGTGGTTTCATTTGAGCTCTGAGGCTTCCCTCTGGCTCCCACATATCAGTTTGGAGAACTGAGGTTTCAACAGCCTGCTCCTGTGTTTGCCCTGAAGTCCAAGTGCTACAAAATGAGCTTTCTATCTTCTGTTACATTCTGTTACCAGGTGCTGTTCAGATCAGCAGCCATCTGGGACTGGAGAGATTCTGGTCACCACTTGATTCTGACTGAAATGATCTCCCTCGCCTTTCTCTTTAGTTTCTTAATATGGTTAGGGTTATTTGGAATCTTCCCTGACCCTCTCTGAAGCAAAAACACCCTGGGGAGAATATTTATGAGTTAAAGGTAAAAGGCAGCATGATATTCAGGAGAGAAAGAAAGCATAGAGAAAGATCTAGAAATAACCGAATATGGGGCCAGCTTTGTGGCGTAGCGTTTGGCATCATGCCCATCCAGGCCATGGTGGTGTTCCTCAGTGTGTGCTGCCCTGGAAGAATGGCCTCCAACACATGGGATATGGGCATTTCACCACCTGAAATGCCATATACCATATGGGTGCTGGTTTGAGTCCCAGCTGCTCCACTTCTCCACTTTCAATCCAGCTCCCTGCTACAAATGTGCTTGAGAAAGCAGCAGAAGATGGCACAGGTCCTTGGACTCCTGCCACCTCTGTAGGAGACCCAGAAGTTCTCCTGGCTACTGGCTTCTGCCTGGCCTAGCCCTAGCTGCTGTTGCCATTTGTTGAGTGAACCCAGCAGATGGAAGATTTCTCTCTCTCTCTCTCTCTCTCTCTCCACCCCCCATAACTCTGCCTTTCAAATAAATAATGTAAAAATCTACAAAAAAATTAACTGATTGGATAAAGTTCTGGATTTGATATTAGAAGACCTGGATTCCAGGTCAACTTACTTTGAAAATACTGTGCAGACTACTGAGGTTTTTATGAATGAATGTGAATTCTACTTCAAGGTCTGGACAATGGTTCAACTGCTTCAGAAAATTCTTAAATATAAATGATGCCATCGTTCCAGTCCTAGTATTAAGGCAAACAGGAAGATAGATAGGAGCCCAAGTGTGAGAGAAGAAGAGAATGGGAGTTCATGAGGAAGGAGCCTGGAGGTCTGGAGAGCAGGCCAACATTTGCAGATTAAAACTTTCTTCCCGATACCATTCCATGGGAGGTCTTGTGGTTCAGAAAATTTCCTGCCAGATACCATTCCAAGGAAGGGGTCCCATGCCCTGGAAACTTCTTGCCCAACAACATTCCAGAGGAGAAAGGAGTAGGAAAATCAATGGGAAGACAATCACCCTTTCTCCATAAAACCTCCAATCTGTGCACAGACAAGGCACTTGGTCCTCTGCAAAGCTTCCTCCCTGGTCTGTCAAGTGTAACGCTCATTAACCTTCACCGGCTTGCTTACTGCTGATAATCTGTCTCTCGTCAGAATTATTTCCTATGGAGAGACAAGGGCTAAGACCTTTCAGTCTTATTGGTAACAAACCATGATATCATGAGCTTATAATAAAATACTGTTTGGTTAATCAATTCTAGATAAGTCTTCAAGCAAATCATCTTGATAGAAGGAAACCTTTGTGTGCTTTCGGGTTCACTGGTAATATGATCTTAAAGTAGGAAATTAATTCATGTGTTTGTTAATGTTCTCACATTCTTGACGAAATATTTGTTAGTTACATTTTTGACTTGGCATTTGGAGCCTGCATGAGTAAGTAACTTCATGGAAAGCCATGGCCAATCTTGAAGTAGACTGAATATGTCTCTGTTCATTGTGTCTCACTTCCCTCTGATGCAAATCTATAGTCACACCTGTGGAAATGGACTTGCAGTGCTTTCCAGTAGAAGGAACATGGCCAGTTGCCAAGTGAGGGTGTCAAGCTACTGAAATTGCTTTGGCTGAGTAAATAACAGTGATGCTGCCTCCAAGCAGAAACTCTTAGAGCCACTGTGTGTTTGTTCGTCACCTCCTGATTCTTTTGCCATTGCTGTGAGAATGGAAGACCCTGGGTAGAAGCAGCTCCTTAGTCTGTTTCTGGAATGAGAAGACACTTGGAACAAAGCCACAGTGACCCATGGCCAATAGGAGATTGTTTTGGAAGCTACTGAGAACTTGGGGACTTACTACAATCTAGTAAAGCTGACTGTTACTTATCTGTTGTGATTTTTCAAATGAGTTAGACAAGCATTTCCTATGAGCTTTTAGGAATTATCTCTGTTATGGGTTGACTGTGTCCCCACAAAATCATGTATTGAAGCTCTAATCCCCAGCACCCCATAATGTATGCTCATTTGGAGGTAAGTTCATTAAAAAGGTGATTAAGCTCAAAGAGGCCATTAGGTGTCCTCATAGAAGAGCATGCTTGGACGTCGTGAGAGACAAGTAGAGATGCCAGCGCATAGCACACTGAGGAAAGACCTTGGAAGGACACAGTGAGAAGCAGCTGTCTGTGAGCCAAGAGAGGCCTCAGAAGAAACCAAACCTGTCGACACTTTGTTCTTGAGCCATTCTGGTAACAGCACTGATGTTGAACAAATAGTAAGTGACTCAAATCCCACTTTGTTGCCAATTTCTTATTGCCAGTGGGTAGAGGGGCTGTGCAGAATTTTCATTCTTACTCAGCTTGTGACCTTCCTTCCCCAACCACACCATTTCCCCTGGCAAATTTCCCATGGCCTGGCAGCAAAGGAAATTGTTGAAACTTTGATCTCTGATCTCAGAGAAACGTACTCCCATATGACTTAAGGTGGACCAGGGGAGCTATTTAAATAGCACCTCTAATAGTCACCTTGATCTGATCTATTTAGCAGAAATTCTCTAAAAACTCGATTTACCTTCCTGGCATCCGCAGTTTCATAGCAGGAGCCAGTGCTTAGTCAGATGTCACTTCCCTCTTACGAATTGCTTCTCAAGACCCTCTACCACTTTCTTTTTTTTTTTTTTTTTTGACAGGCAGAGTGGACAGTGAGAGAGAGAGACAGAGAGAAAGGTCTTCCTTTGCCGTTGGTTCACCCTCCAATGGCCGCCGCGGCCGGCGCGCTGCGGCCGGCGCACCGCGCTGATCCGATGGCAGGAGCCAGGAGCCAGGTGCTTTTTCTCCCATGGGGTGCAGGGCCCAAGCACCTGGGCCATCCTCCACTGCACTCCCTGGCCACAGCAGAGGGCTGGCCTGGAAGAGGGGCAACCGGGACAGAATCCGGCGCCCCGACCGGGACTAGAACCCGGTGTGCCGGCGCCGCTAGGCGGAGGATTAGCCTAGTGAGCCGCGGCGCCGGCCCCTCTACCACTTTCTTCACCAGGCACATTATCATATATCCCAAGGGCGACCCTCATCACCTCCCCACTACTGCCCAACCCTGATGTCAGCATCCATCATCTGAACTGAAGCCCCTCCCTCCTGTATCTGTATCCCTAATCCTGTATCTGGTCTCCACAAAGCAATCCTCAATAACAAAAACAAGAAACAGCAAATTGAATCACTAGATGATGCCGTTACCCATTCAAACACCCCACTATGCTTCCATTACAACAGAATGAGACCCCAGCTGTTGTGTTGTTACAGGCCCGGATCAGTCTGCCCCTGTCCCTCTGATCTTCCTCACTCTTGCTCCAGTCGTTCTGGGATCCTTGTTGTTCTGGATAAAACAGCTTTGTTTCTCCCTTAGGATTTGGTACTTGTTGCTGCCTTGCCCAGGATACGTGCATTCTCTCAGTTCATTTGTCTTCAAGCACGATTCTTCAGAGATTTCCTGATGACCTTGTTTTACAAAGAGCCCTTGCCCCCAGGTTGAATCCCTCTGCATGTTCTTCGAAATCCTCTCTTCTCCTGGGAGTCACTGGTACGTTTATTTCTCTACTCATTACTGTCAGTTTCAACTGTATGGTTTTCTACAGCTGCCATTAACAAAGTACCACAAGTGGGGTGGCATAAACAATGGAGAGCTTTCATGCGTCTTTCTCCCTATGTCCAAATTTCCCCTTTTGATAAGGATGCAGTTGTATCAGATTAGGTCTCACTATAATGATCCCGTCTTAGCTTGATCACCTTTGAAGACCCTATTTCCACATAAGGCACCTTCTGAGGTACGGGGCATTAAAGCTTCAAGCAGGTGTGTAGGGAGTGTGGAGAAAAAGTTCAACCCAGAACATCACCTCTATAATTCCTTCTCATTACTCTGTTTGGCTCCAGAAAACTGGCAGGTTGGCAGTGCGTGCTGACCACACGAGTGGTAACTTTCTCCTGATCCTTCAGTTAGGCCCTTACTTAATGCCCTGGAATAGGTGTGGAGGTTGTCGCTCCCCCTCTTCGTGGAGGAGCAACACTAAGCCCTGCCTAGGCTTCATATCCGAGTCACGGCACCATTATGTCGCTCCCCCTCTTCGTGGAGGAACGACACAGGACCCTGCGCTGTTCCTTCGTCTGCTCGGCCCTCCCTGGGTTTGCTGCTGGTTCCTCCCGGGTTGGCTACTATCCCTTCCACCTCCGTGGAAGGGCAGTTCCCCCTGCCACATTCCCCACTTCCGCAGGGGAGCGGCACACCGCCGGCCGGCTCTCTCGGGGGCTGCACAGGTGTTCCCCTTAGATGTTCCCCTTAGATGTTCCTGGTGCATGCCGTCTCTCTCCTCCTTTATAGTCCTCCTCTGCCAATCCCAACTCGGCTGCCCACACGCCGAGTATGCTGCTCTCCTCCAATCAGTAGCAAGTCCTACAGTTTATTGGTTGAACTGGAGGCAGCTGTGCGGAAGCTGTTTACTTCTCTCCCAGCGCCATATTGTGGGAGAGCAGATGCATAGAATAAGTCTTAATTCCAGTAACTCAGTCCAGTCCGGGCTGCTCCCCACAGAGGTTACCATGGCCAGTGTGCGGTTACGGCTGTCCCAGTCCTGATCATGTCAATCATCCCCAGGCTTTCTTCTTTCTTCACCTTCAGAGATGCCGTTTGATTAGCATGACTTTCACTCAGTCATGAGAGGGTCCTGCTGAGTCACTTTCTCTCACCGTCTCCAGCCTCAGACTTATTGTCAGCCCCAGCCTCACAAACTCTTCATGATAGTTTCTCTCTGATCTCTGCTTCCACTCTAACAATGCCTGGTTTGTCATCCTCTCTCCTGGCTCCCAAGGAGCGAGGGTGTGTGGACCTGGTGATGTCCACCACAGCTCAACATCACATCCATGGCAGAGGGACTTTCTGACTTACTAGGTATGTGGGGGTTCTGGGCCTTGGCCATGGCACATCAGTCATGTCAGGAGGCCCATGTCCAATGACACTTTGAAAAATAAAGTTTAAGGTGACAATCTTTCCATGCCTTCCCTATGAGCTTGCTAGAGCTGTCATAATGAAGTACCACAGCCTGGGAGACCTAATAGAGATTTATCTTCTCATAGTTCTGAAGGCTTGAGGTATGAGGCCAAGGTGCCACCCAGTTTGGTGTTTCCTGAAGCCTCCTCACTGTGTCCTCATCTGGTCTTTTCTCTGATGTCTTCCTCATCTTACAAGGACACTAATCCCTGTGAGTTCATATTAGCATAATTATATCTTTAAAGACTTTATCTTCAACTATAGTCACCTTCTCAGGCACTAGGTTTTAGGGCTTCACCATTAGATTCATGAGAGATGCTATTCAATCCATGCACATTTTATATTAGCACATTTGCCATTGCCATAATACCAGAAGCCAAATAATGTATAAAGAAAAGAGGTTTATTTAGCTCAAAGTTCTGGAGGCTGAAGAGCGTGGTACCGGTTTCTGTGCAACTCTGGTAAGAGCCTGTGGTCGGGCATGTCACAGTTGAAGGAGCACATCTGAGAGTGATCCCATTGTGAGACAGGATCCAAGAAAGCAGGAAAGTGCCAGAATTGCCCTCCATGCTGGGGAGAACTAACTCACCTTGTGAGACCAACATTAATCCCTTCCAAGGATAGCATTCCTGCTGACCTAAATACTGTTGCTCTAAGCCCTACCTGTTAACGGTTCTACCACCTCTTCACAGTGCCACATTGCAATACATGGACTTCTGGAGGACACACTCAAACACTGTGCAAACCACAGTACCTCCCAAAACATGAAGAATGGGATTCTGATCACATAACTTTCTAAGCTGCAGGGGCAGCTGATGGAGTGGAGGGAGTCACAGTGGATTTGTGCCCCATCATTGTCCTCATTTTCAAATTTTTGACATTGTTTCCCCTTTGGGTTCCATACGTCCCTCCCATATTCCTCATATTCTACCTTCCTTGGAAACCTCCAGCTTGAGGGAAAACTGAGACAAGTAGCTAGACAATCTTCCTTTGCTTTCCCCAGCATTTATGAAACAGGAGCCTTTTTAAAGGGAACTTTGTTATATACTAACAGAAAAGGAGATAAAGATAGTAAGGTATAGGAAAGTGAAACCAAGACTGGTTGTCTAGGGTTTGAGAATGCAAGAGAGGTTCTTAGGCTGGGGAGAGATTTTGAAGTGGGGTCAAGGATGGAGTCTCGAAAATTATAATGTGTGAAGGAATTTGCATTTCTTTCATTACAAGGGTTTTGATCATAGCAGTGGAATGAATGGAGCATCAGAAATGGATCAGAAACACTGAAGTGAGGAACAAAGTGTTATGGGAATTATGACATGGACAATGAGGGCAGTGAGCAAATGGAGTGAAAGCAGATTGTTATTGAGAAACTGAGACCCCTGCTTGCCTGGAGGGGTACCCCAGGGGGCGCTCCATCAAGGACTGGGGATTAAGAACTTATTTAGGAATGCATATTAATTGATCAATTCTTCTATGTAGGGGGGTCTGTTCTCTTTTTTTAAAAAAATGATTTATGTATTTATTTATTTGAGAGGCAGAATGACTTACTTACTGAACAGTTAACAAACCTTAGCTTGCCAACCACTTGAGACGTGACAATTTAGGACATGTTGCCTTGTGGTGTATTCTGGTCAGTAATCTATGGGTATGTGAGACTTTTTGTTCTTTAACTATCAACCTTTTGATTTTCTTGGGGCAATGTCTTTTGTCTAATGAGAACATGGCAGGTTTCATACAAACACCGGGTTCTACATTCCCACAGGGGCTCTTCCTAACGGCCCATTAACCCTTCTAATGCCACACAAGAAGGCACTGGATAACTAGTTGCCATGTAATACAAAAAAAGTCAAAAACAGATTTTAATTTCAAGTTTCAATGTCATAAGTCTACCTCATCTTTGATGTAGCATCAGAAAACAAACCTGGGGTGAAAAGGGTAAGGTGAATAATTTCTTTGTACATGTTGAATATTAGCTACTTTGAGGACACGTGGGTAGAAATGACTCAGTAAGCAGTGAGTAATTTATTTTTTAAATTTAACATTATAGTAATTTTTATAACTGATATTTATAATAAAGAATTTAATTAATTCAAATGGAGTCAGAGAGTGAGCAATTGTCCAAATATCAGTCACCAGAAATAACATTTTTTGTTATTAAGTGTACATTGATTCAGAGTTGCCCAATGTAGCTAAACAGAGAAAGATAAGATCTTTGTTTCTGTGTAGAAAGGGATGATTACAAAATTGGGATTATGTTATGCTCACTCTTTTATAAATTAGATGTACTGAAATACCAGTTTAACAGAAAAATATAGAATTAAAGGAATTATAGAACTTAAGATAAATATTGTGAAGTTATCATGGAAAACATAATATGTTCAAGGTATTTAAACATATACTCAATTTTATGCAATGTTGACTCCCTAGCATGAAAGGTAGGGAAACCAATATTCTCCTATTTCCTCCCTCCCTTCCTGACTTCTATATTCCAAATTATAGTTATACACAGATATTGAGTACTTACATACAATGAGGCAGGAGCCATCCAAGGTGTTTAAGATAGATCAGTGAATCCCAAGAGAAAGACTCTTATGCTTACGGAACTAATGGCCTAGTTAGGAGACAGAAAATAAAATAAATATCAAATAAATATCACAATAATGTAGTAAATAAAAAATAGGAACAGCTGAAAGCAGAGGGGAAGAGTGATGAGGAGGAGTACCTGGAATAGGTGTGAGATGAAGGATTTTCTCCTAAGTAATTAATTATCAAGGCAAGCTAGGAGATGGGTTGAGACAGTTACTCAATCCAACATCCAGGTACAGGAAAGCCAGGTCCAATCCTGAGGGTGTGCTGGCTGTTCTAGGACCAATGAAGAGAGGACTGAGTAAAGGGAGTGACAGAAAAGAAGAGCAAGTGGGAGGGTGGAAGGACCTATGGAGTAGGGCATGGCTTCCAGGCATGGAAAAGACTTTGGCTAATGCCCTAAGTGACATGGGAGCCATTATAGTGGAGATTTTTTTCTCATTGGTATTATAATAAATACATTCTGCTTTTATAGCAAGAATTTTTTCAGATGTTTAATGTTTTAAATGCATTTGGTACTTACTGTCTACCCTTTTATAATACTGTTTTAGTTTTGCAATATTATGAAACAAAACACCTGGAAACTTAATGATTTAGAACAGCATCCCGGCCGGCGGCACGGCTCACTAGGCTAATCCTCCGCCTAGCGGCGCCGGCACACCGGGTTCTAGTCCCGGTCGGGGTGCCGGATTCTGTCCCGGTTGCCCCTCTTCCAGGCCAGCTCTCTGCTATGGCCAGGGAGTGCAGTGGAGGATGGCCCAGGTGCTTGGGCCCTGCACCCCATGGGAGACCAGGAAAAGCACCTGGCTCCTGGCTCCTGCCATCGGATCAGCGCGGTGCGCCGGCCGCAGCGGCCATTGGAGGGTGAACCAACGGCAAAGGAAGACCTTTCTCTCTGTCTCTCTCTCTCACTGTCCACTCTGCCTGTCAAAAAAAAAAAAAAAAAAAAAAAAAAAAAAGAACAGCATCCATGAATCTTCTCCCATGATTCTGAGTAGTGGCTGGGTTTCTTACTGCACCTTGTGGCACAAAAGGGTTGCATTCGTCAGGCTGGAACACCTAAGGTGGCACCCACATGCTGGTCCTTGATGTTGCCTCTGTCTGGAAGCTCAGCTGGAGCATTTGCCAGCAGCAGCTGCACATGGCCTCTCTAAGTGCCTGGCACATCACAAGAGAGGATTTCATGTATGTAGAAGCAAAAGTTGCCAGTCCACTTAAAATCTGGGTCTCAACTGGTACAGCACCATTTCTGCTACAGTTTCAGAGTAGAAGGAAGAAAACTCCAACTTTCTTTGAGAAAAACCAAAGAAGATATATGACTAATTGTAATTCACCATACATGGCTTTTGTATTTTTGAGGATTTTTTTTCTTAATTTCCTTCTTTTTAATGATGTGTGTTCTGATTAGTTTCATCTGGAAAGGGGTTTGTATTCCCCGGCTCTTCCCTATTTGAGAAGGTATTTTTTTTTTTTTAAGATTCTATTTATTTACTTGAGAAGTAGAGTTACAGTGAGTGGGAAAGACAGAAAGGTCTTTCATCCACTGGTTCACCCCCAAATTGACCACAACAGCACAACAGCTAGAGCTGAGCCAATCTGAAGCCAGGAATCTGGCGCTTCTTCCAGGTCTCAGATCTCATACATGGGTGCAGGGGCCCAAGCATGTGAGCCATCTTCTACAGGCCACAGCAGAGAGCCGGATCTGAAGAGGAGTGGCCGGGACTAGAACCGGCACCTAAACAGGATGCCCGCATCACAGGCGGCTGCCCCACCCGCCACGCCACAGCTCCTCAGCGCCATGCCGATGCCTCAGGTGGAGGATTAATCTACCATGCCACCGTCCGGCCTGAGAAGGTATCTTTTCATCTTAATCAAGCAACAACTTGAGAGGTAAAAATATCCCTGCTTCATAGTATTGCCTCTGACCTCTGTAAACAGACATTATTGTGTTATGTCTTGGCACTGAATGTTGTTTGGGAAAAGTCAGCGACTGACTTAAGGTGTTTCTCCTCGTAAGTAGTATTTTTTCCTGTTTGTGTACTTGAAGAATTTAGTCTTTGCATTGAAGTTCAGGAAGCTAATCAGAACAGGTCTCCGGGGTGATCACACTACATCAACGTATATTTTGTTTTCATCAAGAAAGTTTTCTTATTTTCTGTGTTTAGATATTTTTCATATTTTAGCTTTTTTTTTTTTAAGATTTGTTGGAAAGGCAGAGTTACAGAGAGAGAGAGAGAGAGAGAGAGAGAGAGAGAGAGAGGTCCTCCATTCTGCTAACTCACTCACCAAATGGCCACAATGGCCAGGGCTGCCAGGACTCCAGGTCTCCCATGCAGGTGCAGGAGCCCAAGCACTTGGGCCATCTTCTACTGCTTTCCCAGTTCATAGCAGGGAGCTGGATTGGAAGTGGAGCAGCTGGGACTCGAACCAGTGCCCTTATGGATGCCCATACTGCAGGTGGCGGCTTCATCTGCTACGCCACAGTGTCGGCCCCCTATTTTAGCTTTTATACTTGAGGAAAATCAAGTATCTTATCTGGATTACTTATGTTGGTGCTTTATTTATGTTACCTACTATCTAATTTAAGAGCAACCTTGGGTGAGTGCTGCCATGCAGTGGAATAAACTGCCACCTGCGATGCCTGCTCCCACACTGGAGTGCCCGAGACCAAGTCCTGCTTTGGCTGCCAATCCAGCTCTCTGCTCATGTGCCTTGGAGGCAGCAGATGACTGTTTTAGTACTTGGGCCCCTGCCACACATTGTGTCACCCAGATGGAATTGCTGCCTCCTGGCTGTCGCCTGGCCCAGCTTTGGCTATTGCAGGTATTTGGAGGAGTGAACCAACTGATGGAAGTTCTCTCTCTGTCTCTTTCTTTGTCACTCTGCCTTTCAAATAAATAAAAATAAACTTTAAAAAACAGAAATCTATCCCTCCTTCCCTTTGTATTTATAATGATTATCTCGAGTCTTGAATGTATCTGACTCCTTATCATTTTAAAATTATTTCTTACTCTGGAAATGATACATTGTTTACTTAATTCTACAATATTCATTTTCATTTAATTCTATACTTTGCTATTAATCTGTTACGTGTTACTTCATTAGATTTATTTTTAACTGTTCTCATGTGAAAGAGCTCAAAAAGAATTTCCTTCATTGACCGAATTAGATTTCCATTCAGAGTAGGTTCTTTAGTTTCTTGCAAACACTGTTTCTTTCCTTTCTCTTCATTTGTCTTTCTTTTTTCTATATAATTTCCTTTTTCCTCTTTCCATATCTTTTGCTTTTTTAGATGTAATATCAGTTCTATCTGATTTTATTCATGTTTGTATATGACTTACCAGGAGTGCATGTTTTATATTTTGTCATACAATTCCACTGACTTTAAGTTTTTGGTCACTTATCTGGGATATTTTTCTTTACTTTTCTGAATGATAGTTTTAGAGCTGGAATTGTATCCTATTAAATTTTTTGTGACCCTTAGTACACAGCAGAATTTGTCTAGTGTTGTGTGTTCCAATAGTGAGGATTAGTGTACTTTTCAGATTTGATAAATACCTTACCTTTAGCAGAATTTGTCCTTGGAATTGGGGAAGATGCATCCTACAGATTCTGATGTGTATACACTGACTCAGCTCCAAGAAGTTCTCACTCTTATATTCATCTTTTCCCTTTCATTGAGAAGATCTGAACAGAAAAAGTACAAGGTATCACATCAGCTGGCTGGATTCCATATTCTAGGATATTGACTCTAATTATCATGGGAGAGTGGATAGTGAATGATAGATGGGTTTAGGAGCTTTGCTGGGACAAAATCTAGAATGTTCTTTGATTTAGCTTTGACATTATCTGTTGAAATTCTTTGCTTTCATGTGTCTCAATTCCTGCTCCCAGATTTTTTTTTTTTTTTTGGTAGGAGGAAGACATGTTGGAGTTTACTATTTTTTGAGGCAAAGGGTCATATTTTAAGGTCTGTAGAATTTCTAAAGCACATTAATTTTTCTCTTGACTATGAGTCCCATTTTTGTGTTTCTTTGCATGTTTAGGTGTTGCTTTCTGTGTGTGCACTGGAAATGGTGCATTACCTGTTGCAGAGACTCTGGTCATGGATGAGCCCACTACAGGGTATTGCTGATGGTCCAGCAGGAAGTTAAATTACCAGTTATTATATTGACTTTTTCTAGGTTTAGTTTTTCACTTTGTGAGGATGAACTTTCTGATTTCGCACTTGGTTTTTCACAGACTTTTAGTACTGAAACATGGGTTTTGTTCCCAAGGCACGGCCCTTCTTAGATATTGATGGAAAGCCTGTGGTGTTCATTAAACCCCTCAAATTTGAACAAACTTGAATCTAAACTTTGTTTCACTGGAGGTGGGCAGAAGCTAAAAGCGCTGATCAGACATCCCAACTCTTTCTATTTGGGGTCTCCTCTGCATATGAGCTCTCCAGGAATCAGCCAAGGATTGGAAGGGAAATTAAATGCACAAATAGAGGGTATTTCTATATAGGCTTCTTCCTGGGATTTCTCCGACAGCTCACAGATGTGCTAGCAGATCTAGACTCCCTGCTCTAAGACCTCAAGCACATGTGGCTTTCTGCTTTATTCCACCCACCGCGCTGCGTGAGTTGATAACAGCCTTCAGGGGAAAAGCTTTGCAATGATAGATCTCACCCAGAGTGGTTCTCTTTTATGATGAGCCAGATGCCTTTTGGTGTCTTCCTGCCTTTGCTGGCTATTCATTACCTTCAAGCAGCTCCATTTAATGTTTTGTCTAGAATCTATCTGACGGATACCTGCAGGAGTATGAGTTTATTATAATATGCTCTGCCGTGACTGGAACCAGTCCTATAAGATTTTTGCTCACTGAAAATGCAAAAAAGAGGAAAAGCATATGGTTTTGGGGATACATGCTTAGGCAGCAACATTTTAGAGAAAAGCAATGAAGTGGTTACCTGGAAAATCGTGTCATCGTTCAGTAGAGGAAGGGAGCAAATGCTGGGATGTGGGGGTCCATAGAAGGCACCTGGGCTGCTACAGATGTTCTATGAAACTTGAGTGGTGCTTATGAGAGTGCTCACTTTATTAAAGGTTAACCAAAAGTATGTTTTTAATGCATTTTTATTTTTAGGCAATATACACTAAATTTTAAAAAACAGTTTAAAAGAAAACTGGAATCACTTTTTAATCACTAAAATTTGACCCATTTCAACAGAATGTGGGAGTGCATTCAATATTTTAGTCCAGCTACAAAAAGTGTACTTTAACAATTCTATCTTCTTTCTGATGATTACATTTTAATGTTTTTACTTTAAAACAGAAAACTGTGTGATTTTATTTTGTATAAAATAATGGAATATTTAAACATATGTAATCACTGAATGTGATATCTCACATAGTTGTTATTTTTGTGGTAAGAGGGCATAGTATCCACTCTCTTTAATATGTTTCAAGAATATAATATATACTCATCAACTCTAGTAATCTTGCTGTACAATAATCTCTTGAAATTTATTCCTCCTGCTTTTAATTGTTTAATTTTAATCAACATTTACCCATTATTTTTTCCCATCTACTATCACCATTCTACTCTATTTTTATGATATAAACCTTTTTAGATTCTATCTATATGTATAAATGAAGTCATGTGGTATTTGTCTTCCTGTGTCTGGCTTATTTCACTCCACATAGTCCTACAAGATTATTCATGTTGTTGTAAAAGACAGAATTTTATTTTTAATGGGTGAATAGAATTCCATTGTGTGTGTGTGCATGTGGGTGTGTACATCAAATGGTAATAATGCTATAATGAACAAGAGAGTTCAGATCTCTTCAAGATACTGATTCCTCTTCCTTTGGAAATACAGCTAGTGAAGGGATTGCAGGATTAGATGGTAGTTCTGCTTTTCATTTTTTGAGGAATTTTTATATTGTTTTCTGTGATGGCGGTACTAATTTACATTCCCACCAGCATTGTGTGAGTTCTCCTTGCTTTATACCCTTGCCAACATTTGTTTTCTTCTGTCTTTTTGATAACAGCCATTCTATTTGGGGTGAGGTAATATTTCATTGTGCCTTTAATTTGTGTTTCACTGATAGTTAAACATTTTTGCATAAACCTATTGGCCATTTGTATGTCTCCTTTTGGAAAATATCCATGAAGTTCTTTTACCTGTTAATTTTATTTTTTCAACCTAGAAACCTTTTATTTAAGGTATACAAACTTCATGCATTTCAGATATACAAATTTAGGAGCATAGTGATTCTTCCCATTCAATGAAATATATGTCTTTCTTATACCAAGTTAGAGTTTATTTGTTCTGAAAATTTGTATTATTTACATCTAATGTGATTTAGTATATATTTGAATTTAAACCTTTAATTTACCAATTGCTTTCTATTTGTATACATTTTTTATGTTTCCTTTTTCTTTTTTGCCTTGTTTTGGATTTATAATTTTCTATGATTATGTTTTCCTGGAGTGTTGCTTGGGAGTTTTAAAACTGTTACTAGTGTTGGTATTATTTTAGTTGTTTAGAAGTTACAGCATACATCCCTAACACATTGCTATCAAATTATTATCAAACAACATTGTTGATACTTTTGTCTAAATCTCAGATAGTATAAGCAACCCCCACCCTGACCTCTGCCACTGATATTGTGGATTTTATGCCTTACTTTTATATAAATGAAATATAATTTTCATCTGCCAGTCAGTATTCATTACACTTATCCAAATTAGCATTAATGTTGGTATTGCTCGGCATTCCTTTTGGATTTTTTTTTTGAAGAGAGTGCTGTGAAATTCTATTTTGACAGTGATTTACTTTCAGCAGTTTGGAATTACAATCACACTTTCTTCTGAATTTCAGGAATTAGCTGAAGGCTCATTGTAGCTCTTTGAAAGTTCGTCTTTTCTCCGCTCTGGCTGATTTATTTATTTCTTTGCTCTGTGTATTTGGTTTTCAGTATTTTACATAATGTGTTTACATAACATACACTTTAAGTTTTGTGTATCTTGCTTGACTTCATAGTGATTTTAAATGTTTTGTTCAAAATCTTTTCTCGGTTTTGGCAAGCTGTCAGCCTTGCCTTTGTTGAGTTGATATTGCCGCTGTCCCTTTCTGCCTCAGACACAAACTGACTGCCACACTCTCTGTGCCTTTAGAGTTGTGTACTTCCTCATATTTTGTCCATGTATTTTTTTGCATCCTTTATTCTTAATCTGTTCTTCTGGTCTATCTACCAGTTCACCAATTCTCTTTTCATTCAACTCTATTTCAATATTGTAGCTTTTGCTTTTAAAATTTCCATTAGTTTTAGATTCTCCAGTTTTCTGATGAAAATATGTTTTGTCTGTGGTCTTGTTGAACACAGTAAGTATACTTCTTTTAAAATATAGCCTTTGCTTTTTCAGATAGTGCAAAAAAAAAATGCTCTTTTCAGCCCGGAGCTCATTGTTCAGTATGAGCTTTGATTTATATTAGAAGGAATATTGTGAAAAAAGAAAAAAATATAGAGAGTCTCCAGTACTGGAATTATGGCTTGGATTTCCCTGCGCGCCCCCCACCCCGCCCCACTCCCCTCACTGGGTTTCACTTGTGTTCTGTTTCCTGGAGCTCTCTGTGATGTTTCGTTATGTACCAGTCCCAAACATCATCTTCCACCCTAAAAAGCTGTCAGCTGTGCGGCAGAGCCTCTCTGTATTCTGGAATTCGAAGACTAAATCTTGTGTGAGTGTGTAGGGGGAATGGCCTCTGCCTTTTCTTTAATCTCCTTGGGTGTCTACATTTCCTGTCTAATCCAGCTTTTATCTCCAAGCAGATCTTTTTAAAAGGGTTATAGATCTTTTAGTCTCCTGGAACTCTGGTCAAAAATGCTTATTCTGCCTTAACTTTGGTACTTTTATTTGATGAATAATCAAATATTTCTGTTTTGGTTTTACCTTCTTTTATCTCTTCTTTAATTATTAATACATTTATGTGAATTAAATTCTGTTTAGGAACTTGTCAATTTGGAATTTGAAGTTCATGTGCAAGATGTCTTCTGAAGATATGATCATCTATTGTGCTTGGTACCATCACCTCAAACTTCAGAATATAGCTTGAATGTGTAGTTTGTTGCTGTCTGTTTTATTTCTGTTACTCTGCCCGTTGTATTATGTTCCAGGCTCATCTGGTCCCTAAGTAGTATGGGTGTCATTGTATTTAGAATTCACCTTACCCATCCACCTTAATTATTTTCAAGATTTTTTTTCAAGATTTATTTATTTATTTGAAAGTCAGAGTTACACAGAGAAGGAGAGGGAGAGGGAGAGAGAGACAGAGAAAAAGAGAGAGGTCCTCCATCCACTGGTTTACTCCCCAAATGGCTACAACAGCTGGAGCTGGGCCAGTCCAAAGCCAGGGTCCAGGAGCTTCTTCCAGGTCCCCCATACGGGTTCAGGGGCCCAAGGACTTGGGCCATATTGTACTTCAAGATTTCTTTACTTATTTGAAAGGCAGAGTCACAGAGAGAGTGAGGAGAGAGAGAGAGAGAGAGATCTTCTATCTGCCAATTTACTCCCCAAATAGCCTCAATGGCTAGAGCTGGGACAACCACCAGGAGCCAGGAACCTCCTCCAGGTTTCCCATGCAGATGCAGGAAGCTGATGGGAAATAGGAGATGGGCACAGAAATTTCTCACTCTCATTTTGAGTTGATTCTCTCTTCATACTATGAGCTCTTCCAGTAAACGTTTTTAAAGTATATTGACGTGAACAAACCACTGAAAGAAAAGTTAGTTATCAAAGTTTCCAAGAATAAACATCAGAGAAGTATGAGAAATAAGTTAACATAATTTAATGTTATGAAGAACAAATATTTTAATTTTCATATATTAAACGTATAAAATATTGTCATTATTTTCAAATTTTCTGGTATTTGGGACATGTTAATTGAACCTAATTATAGAGTGAGTGAAGCTGATGATGTTATGTGGGAAACCCTTGTTTAAAAACAGTCTTGAGTTGTGGTAAATGTATAATTTCAAAAATCAATGGGTGTCAATTCCCATAAAGAGTTATGAGGCACTGCAGTTCACTCACACATGGGCTTGATTTTCCGATGGCATATCTCATTTCCAGACAGAAGCCCGCATTGATCTGGAAGTCGTCCGTCAGAATGCCCTTCTCTGTTTCTGTGAACCTATTAGAGCAGAGCTTCTCACATGCGGCAAAAATTCCAAAAATCTTCACAGCATCTTGAGGAATATTAATCTGGAATTTCGGACTGTCTGGAAAGTTGCTGTAGCCCTAATAAATGTTTAAATATTTAACTGTAACGTATTCCATCTGTTTCCCTGAGAGTTGTGTTATCATTTGATAATTATCCAGAAGAACATTTTGAATTTTTGTCACATGTGTTGCAGAATAACTTTTGAGATATTAACTTTTTGTTTGTGCTGTCAGAATTCATCTTTATTCTGAACAGTTGGCTCCTTTTTGGTTTCTATAGCTCAGGAAGTGCTAAGAGGATTGCATAGCTAAGCAGGAACCAGGGCAAGGGCTCCCCATGAGTATCTTAACTTCTGCTCTGCTAGAGCCAAGTAGTTGGAGTTGATCAGATTCCTAAAGGCTGACACTTTAAACAGCTTACAAAGCAGTGGTATATGATCCACAGTGACGAATTAAAGAAAGAAAATTTATTTCCAGTGTCTCAATCTGCATGGCTCCTTTGCAGTGTTAGGATACCTTACAGACACCCCAAATTTTGTTTTTGATATGGACAAAAGTGAAACAGATAATCGGGAAGACTGTCTATCTGTACCCTGCTCCCCCCACTGCCCCCAACTCCCAGGCTATGGAAAATACAGGGAAATGTTTTGCCTTCCAGATACCCCAATTCTAGAATGTCCTGGAGAAAGCAGTGTACCTGTCCTAGAGTCAGTATTACTTTATTTTGAGTGATATTGATTAATTTCTCTGCTTTGTATTTGCTTTTCTTTGGCCCCTTCCCAAGAATTCCCTGGATGTTTAAATATTTTTCCTTCAGAATGATAATGCTATTGATTATTCATTGATGTTCTCAATATCCAGTTAAGTATTTTTTTGGCTTATAGGGCTTTCTTTTTCAGAGTTTTACCTAGAAATATCTTTATTGAGACTTTTGCAGTAGAGCTGTTTTTTACTTGACGTGTTTATTTCACTAATTTAATTTAATTCGATCTCAAGTTTTTGGTGGGCATTATATAATTCTATGAATTATGTTTATAAGTTAATAGGTACATAAAAATATGCACAGATGTTTTGTGTCAACTACCCCAAAATAATACCCCCTACCATGAAATATCTAAGTTCCTGTTCAAATGAAGAGAGGAAGAAAATCACTTATTTGAAATGTAAATTGTCTGAGTCATTGACAGGCTTTCTTGAATGAAATCTTGAAATAAAAATGGGAAACAATTATTGGGAGGAATCCACATTCCCTGTCTAAAAGTACTAGGTGGGTGATAACTGGACTGGCTTGTTGGGGTCTTAAGCCTGCCTGAGGCTGGCCCCTGACCAGCAGGGGAGAGCACAGGCCCTCCCCAACAAGGCGAACCGGAGAGGTAAGGTCGACGGGTGATGAACACACCACAAGCACCGGTGAGTTCTGTTGAAGCAGGAACTACTTTATTGAGGAAGTGTACAGGCTTATAAAGCTTACGAAAGACATGTGCAGTAGGGGAGCCAATCAGCGAAAAGATCATGCAGGCGTGGGTGGACCATGCACAAGGGCATCTTGAACAAGGTATAGGGATCACACACTGTCCACGTGTCTGGAACTAAAACGGACCTATCCCTGCCAGTGGTCTGATCTCCTGTAGCTTAACCGCAGCAGACGCAGACACGCCCCTCGAACATCCACCAGGCGCTATATGGTAATGGAGATTTTAGGCAATGCCCAACACTGGCTATTGTCTTTGAAGGACTGTGCAGAAAGAAGTACAGTGAGGCTTGGCTTTGCCTTGCTCATCACAGAAGCCAGCCAAGGTTGTCCCCAGCTATCTCTGAACACTTTGAAGAGCTACTGTCGGGAGGCCAGGATTGGAACAGGCCATTGAAAACAATAGAAAGCAATATGGTTAAGTAAGAAAACCTTGGGATTCTTCAAAAGATGAAAGAATTATCAAATAATCCAAAATCCTACTTTTGGGTGTATTTCTAGAAGAATCAGAAAAAAAAATGTTGAAGACAGTCATTACAGCTGTGTTCACAATAGCCAGGGGTTAGAAGCAACATAAACGTCCATCCACTGATGTATGTAAGAAAAAAATGTGGCGAATCCACAAAACAGAAGAATGCTCAGCCTTAAACGAGTAGGAAATCCTGTCAACACGATTACTGAAGACATGTTACAGAATGAAACCAGCCAGTCACAAAAAAGACAAATGTTGCATACAGATCATGTGCCAGCAGGTAGTGTCTAAAGTAGTCAAACCCTTAAAAATGGAAAGCAGAAAGGTGATGGCCAGGGGCTGGCGGCAGAAATGGGTCACTGCTGTTCGGTGGGTACAGAGTTTCAGTCTTACAAGATGAACAAGCCCTAGAAATGTGTTGCACAGCAATGTGACTATACTTAACACTATTGAACTGTGCACTGACCAATAAGTTGGGTGGTAAATTTGACGTTCTGCGTTTTTCACCAGTTACAAAAAGAAGAAGGTCATTGATCCTATAGCTGATTTCCACCAGAGCAATGTAGGGGCACCTGCTTCCCTCCATTAGAGTGCTGCTATCCCACGGACCCCCACACCTGTTCCTGACCTGCTCTTATTCTATTTGAGTTTCTCTATCCATGGTTCCCAGTTCACCGAGGCACACTCCATGAGTATCCAAATTTTCTTGCAAGCAGTTGGAAGGCAAAGAAGGGACAGATGAAGAAGGAGATGACAGCTTTGTTGGAAAAGGGGGAAAGAGGTATTTTCAAAGCCCTTCTCTGATCTTGGCTCCTCTTTTTTGTTCTTTGTCTTTAAGCAATCCTACTGTAGATTTTTGGGTAGAAACATAGTCTATGAAGTTCTAGAAAATACTGTACAGTCACCTATATTCAAACTGGAACTGACCAGATCCTTAACCTTATACTATACCATATCAAAATGGGATAGAATGACCTTTAAAAATCTTTCAAACTCTAAGATTTTATTATCTGCCCCCAAATCTATTTATCTTTTATTGTTACAAATACAGGCCTTTGTGACATGTTTCCTCAAGGTGTCTCTGATGACATTTTATATTTTTCTAAATGTTATACAATTATCAATTCTATATGAAGTTCATATTAATTTACATACAGGACATTTACCCCCAAATAAGAGTATTTTATAGATTTTGGATATTTTGAGTCACTTGATTTACATGAGGAATTAAACAAAATTTGCTACAAGTTCCCATTTCTGTTTATCTTCTGAGTCTGAAGATGAAAGAGGCCATAGATTGTATATTATAGTTAAATGACTTTTTAAAAAGACTGATAGGGTCTTTATTTTCTTGTCTATATCTCATCTAGGGACAAGCAGATCCTCATTAACACTTTTACTGATTTTCTCCATTTTTTCTATTTTAAAAAATGTTTGTTCATTTTTACCTACATGAAAGGCAAAGTAGAAGAGACATATAGAGAGATAGATCAATCGATCTATAGATCTTCCATTTTCTGTTTTACATCCCAAATGCCCTTAAGAGCCCAGGCTGGGCCAAGATGAAGCCCAGAGTCTAGAATGCCATATGGGTCTCCAACATGGGTGGCAGGGGCCCAAGAACTTGTACCAACATATGCTGCCTCCCAGGATGTATTAACAGGAAGCTGGGTGGGAAACAGAGGTGATGGAATTCAGATTGCTACTCTAATATGGCTTGCAGGCATCCCCAGCTTCAGTTTAACTCACTGTGCCACAGCACTCTCATATTTCATTTTTTGATTTATTTGGGGCCATATTGTAGCAGAGTAGGTAAATGCTGGCATCCCAAATGGGCACTGGTTTGTGTCCTGAATGCTCCACTTTTTTTTTTTTTTTTTTGACAGGCAGAGTGGACAGTGAGAGAGAGACAGAGAGAAAGGTCTTCCTTTTCCGTTGGTTCACCCCTCAGTGGCCACTGCAGCTGATCCGAAGCCAGGAGCCAGGTGCTTCTCCTGGTCTCCCATGTGGGTGCAGGGCCCAAGGACTTTGGCCATCCTCCACTGCACTCCCGGGCCACAGCAGAGAGCTGGACTGGAAGAGGGGCAACCGGGACAGAATCCGGCACTTCAACCAGGACTAGAACCCGGTATGCCGGCGCTGCAGGTGGAGGATTAGCCTATTGACTGAATCCTCCACTTCTTTTTTTTTTTTAAAAACTTTTATTTAATGAATATAAATTTCCAAAGTACAGTTTATGGATTACAATGGCTTCCCCCCCAATAACGTCTCTCCCACCCGCAACCCTCCCCTTTCCCACTCCCTCTCCCTTTCCATTCACATCAAGATTCATTTTCATTTCTCTTTATATACAGAAGATCAGTTTAGCATACATTAAGTAAAGATTTCAACAGTTTGCTCCCACACAGAAACATAAAGTGAGAAATACTGTTTCAGTACTAGTTATAGCATTAAATCTCAATGTACAGCACACTAAGGACAAAGATCCTACATGAGGAGTAAGTGCACAGTGACTCCTGTTGTTGACTTAACAAATTGACACTCTTGTTTATGGCCTCAGTAATCACCCTAGGCTCTTGTCATGAGCTGCCAAGGCTATGGAAGCCCCCTGAGTTCACTGACTCTGATAATTTTTAGACAAGGCCATGGTCAAAGTGGAAGTTCTCTCCTCCCTTCAGAGAAAGGTACCTCCTTCTTTGATGACCCATTCTTTCCACTGGGATCTCACTCGCAGAGATCTTTCATTTAGGTTTTTTTTTTTTTCCCCAGAGTGTCTTGGCTTTCCATGCCTGAAATACTCTCATGGGCTTTTCAGCCGGATCCGCATGCCTTAAGGGCTGATTCTGAGGCCAGAGTGCTGTTTAGGACATCTGCCATTCTATGGGTCTGCTGTGTATCTCACTTCCCATGTTGGATCATTCTCTCCCTTTTTGATTCTATCAGCTAGTATTTGCAGACACTAGTCTTGTTCATGTGATCCCTTGGTTCTTAGTCCTATCATTATGATCAATTGTGAACAGAAATTGATCACTGGGACTAGTGAGATGGCATTGGTACATGCCATCTTGATGGGATTGAATTGGAATCCCCTGGTATGTTTCTAACTTTACCGTTTGAGGTAAGTCAGCTTGAGCATGTCCCAAATTGCACATCTCTTCCCTCTCTTATTCCCACTCTTATATATTTAACAGTGATCACTTTTCAGTTAAGTTTCAGCACTTAAGAAGGATTGTGTATTGATTACAGTATTCAACCAAAAGTATTAAGTAGAACAAACAAAAAAATACTAAGATTGATAACTTATCAAGTTGCTCATCAACAGTCAGGGTGAGGGCTGATCAAGTCACCGTTTCTCCTAGTGTTCATTTCACTTTAACAGGTTTCCTTTTTGGTGCTCAGTTAGTTGTCTTTGAATGCTCCACTTCTAATCCAGCTCTGTGCTAAAGGCTTGGGAAAGCAGCAGAAGCTAACTCAAGTGCATAGACCCCTGCGCCCATGTGGGAGACCCAGTTGAAGCTCCTGGCTTCTGACTTCAGCCTGGCCAAAACCTGGCTGCTATGGCCATTTAGGGAGTGAACCAGTGGATGGTAGGTCTTTCTCTCTGTGTGTCTCTTCCTGTCTCCCTGTCTCTCTGTCTCTGTCTCTCTCTTTTTCTCTGTTTCTTCTCCTCACCCCGCCACTCTTCATTTCCAATACATACACACATACATACATATATATATATATATCTTTTTAAAAGATTCACTTGTTTATATTTCTTAGAAAGCCAGAGTGACAGAGAGATGGAGAGGCACAGAAACAAAGATTTTCCACCTACTGATTCATTCCCCACATACCCACTACAGCCAGGATTGGGCCAAGCTGAAGCCAGGAGCCATGTTCTCCATTCTGGTCTCCCACATGGGTGGTAAGGGCTCAAGTATTGAGTCATCTTCTGTGGTCTTCCCAGGCACATGACCAGGAAGCTGGATTTGAAACAGAGTAGCCAGGACTGGAACTAGCACTCTGATACAGAATGCATCACAAGCAGCCATTTAACCTGCTGCAAAACAATATCAGCCCCTGTGTATTTTTCTCAAACTGTAATTTATTAGCAAAGTTTGTTCTACACTAATCTAGTTCTAACATAATGCATTAACCTAAGTGGGACTTAAGCACTGAGGGCAAACCACAACAATCTGTGTTATTCCAAGCAAGACAAATATTTCCTGAAGATGAAAATCTCTTTATGGGCACTATCAATTCTTTATCTCTTCCCAGAGTAAAAATCATTTTCATTTGGTACCTACTGGTATTCTTGGTAGCTGAAAATTAAATCATGACATATTTGTAGAAGTCTCATCTGTCAAGAAGTGAGAACAAGGGAGTATCCTATTTAGGGAATGGGGGTTTGGAGTGCTTCTAGATGAATTTCTTTAGGAGTTAAGTATCTTCATTCTACACAAATGGAAAAATGAGAACTTTACACATTCTTCAACAGCCTCACACAGGATATATTTCAGAAGTAACTAGTACTTTAGAATAGTCAGCTCAGCATTATTCAGTTTATAGTTTTGTATGCGTTGAATGAAATAAATCTGTTCTAAAACAGTCTCCACACTTAGCTAAGTTTGGTTCAAAGCAGCCTCCATACCGAGTAATGTGTCATCTCGCTTGATGTACAAATTGTAACCTGACTGAAGAGTGTACACTTACAGCCAAGCAACTGAGTTGAGTCTCAGCAAGACACAATAGCTGAGCTTTTAGCCAACTGGGGGCTGAAAGCTGCCAAAACATGACCAAGGTAGGTAAACCCCAACTGTGTGTAGCCAATCAGGTTGCTTCTTCATGTCATTTCTTTTTCTCTGGTTATAAATATAACCTGCACAGTTGATTAGGTGGGGAATTCTGAAACATCTTTGGTCTTGTTTATTTTTTTTTACATTAAATTTTATTTTTTTCCTCCAAATAAAACTTTTCTTTAAGGAATACAAACTTCATGCATTTCATAAGTACAACTTTAGGAATATAGTGATTCTTTCCACCTTACCTACCCTCATACCCATTCTTCCACCCCTCCTCCTTCCTCTCCCATTCCCAGTCCCATTCTCCACTAAGATCCATTTTTGATTAGCTTTATATGCAGAAGATCAACTCTATACTAAGTAAAGAGTTCAACAATTTGCACACACACACAAAAAAACCAAAAGAAAGAAACAAAACTGCTCCTCAATAGTTGAGACAAGGGCTATTCAAAGTCATTGCATCTGGAAGTTAATTTCACTTTTTTTTAGAAACTTAACTAACTGTAAAGAAGCACCTAAGAATGATAAATCTTTTGCAAACACTTAGACCTAAGTATAATACAACTCTCTGTGGGCAGAGGTCCTAAATGGGAAGTTAGTGCACAGTGACTCTTGTTGATAATTTAACTGCAGTGATCATCTGAGGGTCTTGACTTGAGCTGCCTATGATGCTCATCATGGTCCGATGGAGCTCCTCAGGGCCAGCCTGGGGAGCTCAGGGGCTGAGCGGGATGATGAGTGTCGGCGGCAAAGGAATCACACCAGAGCCGGGAGATCAGTCAATGCCCAGGGCGCAGCTGAGTTCTCGACTTTATTGGGAGGGGGAAAAGCTTTTATAGATCAAAAAGGGGACTGTCCAAGGCACAAGGGAACCAAGCCAAGCAGCTGAAAGGTCAGGCAGGACACAAGCCGGGCACGCCCTCAAGGGCCTATCACAGCCGAGGACACATATTGTTCACGAGTATGGAAGTCTCCTGTCAGGCTAGGTACCTCCTCCAGGGGCCATCTTGGATTGTTGGAAATGCTGAGTCACTGGAATGCAGAAGTGTGGCAAACTAAGCGAAGGCTTAGTGGCCTTGTTTCCTTTACAATTGGAGCCCCCTGCATGCCTAGGCTATGGAAGCCTTTTGAATCCACAGACTCCGTCAGTAGTTAGACAAAGCCATAAGAAAAATTGAAGTTCTCTCCTCTCTTCAGAGAAAAGTACCTCCTTCTTTGATGACCACTTCTTTCCACTGGGGTCTCACCCACTGAGGTCCTTCATGTAGGACATTTTTTGCCACAATGTCTTGGCTTTACTGCCTGAAATGCACTCATGGGCTTTTCAGCCAGACCAGAATGACTTAAGGGCTGATTCTGAGGTCAGAGTGCTTTTTAAAGCAACTGTCATTCTGAGTCTGCTGTGTGGGCTGCTTCCCATGTTGCAGCATTCACTCCTTTTTAATTCTATCTATTATTATTATCAGACACTTAATGCTATCCATATGATCACTTTAGCACTTAAGAGTATTTTTACCACCCCTCTTAAGGGGATTTGGGGTCCTATAGTGAGTTTTTATAATAGAAAGTCTGTGGTAATGTATGCAGAACTATACAGCTTTACAGTTACAAACATCATATATTTAAAATGACAACTTTAGGAACATAGTGATTCTTCCCACCATGCCCATCTTCCCACCCCTCTTCCTCCTCCCTCACTTATTCCCACTCTTATTTTTACTGATATTTCTTTCCAATTGACATAATACACACATGTTTAACTCTATATTAAATAAAGAGTTCAACAAATAGTATTAAAAAAACTGTTTCTTAACAGTCAAGACAAGGACTGTTCAAGCCATTGCTTCTCAAAGTGTCAATTTCACTTCTACAGATTGCCTTTTAGGTGCTCTGTTAGTTGTCACAGGTCAAGGAGAACATGATATTTGTCCCTTTGGGACTGGCTTATTTCACTAAGTATGATATCAGGTCATAGATTAGATCTTTAGTTCATTTTGAGTGGATTTTTGTGTAAGATGTAAGGTAGAGGTCTTGATTCATACTTCTGCATGTGGAAATTAAGTTTTTCCAGCACCAGCACCATTTGTTGAAGAGACTGTCCTTTCTTCAGGGATTCATTTTAGCTTCTTTGTCAAATATAAGTTGTTTATAGATGCTTGGATTGGTTTCTGGCATTTCTATTCTGTTCCATTGGTCCATCCATATGTTTTTTGTACCAGTACCAGGCTGTTTTGATTATAACAGTAGTATGTCTTTAAATCTTATATTGTGATGCCTCTAGCTTTGTTTTTGTTGTATAAGATTTCTTTAGTTATTCAGGATATCTTGTTTTTCCATATGAATTTGTGTCATTTTTTCTATATCCAAGAAGAATGTACTTGGTATTTTGATTAGTTGAATCTGTAAATTGCTTTTGGAAGTATGGGGATTTTGATGATATTGATTTTTCCAATCCATGAATATGGAAGATTTTTTCCATTTTTTAAATCTTCTTCTTTTTTCTTTTTAATGTTTTGTAATTCTCATCTTAGAGATCTTTGACATCCTTGGCTAAATTTATTCCAAGGTATTTGAATTTTTTTGTTGCTATTGTGAATGAGATTGATCTTAGAAGTTCTTTCTCAGCAGTGGCATTGTCTATGTATGCAAAGGCTATTGATTTTTGTATTTTGATTTTATATCCTGATACTTTACCAAAATCTTCTATGAGTTCCAATAGTCTCTTGATGGAGACTTTTGGATCCCCTATATATAGAATCATGTCATCTGCAAATAGGGATAGTTTGACTTCTTCCTTCTCAAATTGTATCCCTTTGATTTCTTTTTCTTGCCTAATAGATTTGGCTAAAACTTCCAGGACTATATTGAAAAGCAATTGTGGGGGTGGGCATCTTTGTCTGGTTTCAGATCTCAGTGAGAATGCTTCCAAATTCTCCCCATTCAATAGGATTTGGGTTTGTCACAGATTGCCTTGATTTATTAGGAATGTTCCTTCTATACCCAATTTGCTTAGAGTTTTCATCATGAATTGGTATTTTTTTAAAGATTTATTTATTTATTTGAAAGGCAGTTACAGAGAAAAAGAGGCAGAGAGAATGAGTGTGAGAGATAGAGAGAGATCTTCCTTCCACTGGTTCACTCCTCAAAAGGTTGCAATGGCTTGAGCCAGGCATATATGAACCTGGGAGCCAAGAGCTTCTTTTGAGTTTCCCACGTGAGTTCAGGATCCCAAGGATTTGGGCCATATTCTTCCTGTTTTCTCAGGTTATTAGCAGAGAGCTGGATTGGAAATGAAGCAGCTGGGACTCAAACTGGTGCCTATATGGGATGCCTGCACTATAGGTAGTGGCTTTACCCACTATGCTACAGCACTGGTTTCATGGTGTTATATTTTATCGAATACTTTCTCTTTATCTATTGAGATAATCATATGGTTTTTGCTTATGTGATATATTACATTGATTGATTTGTGAATGTTGAACCATCCTTGCATACCAGGGATAAATCCCACTTGGTCTGGGTGAATGATCTTCCTGATATGTGGTTGGATTCAATTGGCTAGAATTTTATTGAGGATTTTTGTGTCTGTGTTCATCAGAGAAATTGGTCTGTGGTTCTCTTTCTCAGTTGCATCATTTTCAGGGTTAGCAATTAAGGTGATGCTGGCTTCATAGAATGAATTTGGGAGGATTCCTTCCCTTTCAATTGTTTTGAATAGCTTGAGAAGAAGAATTGGATTTAGTTCTTTAAATGTCTGGTAGAATTCAGCAGTAAAGCCATATAGTCCTGGGCTTTTCTTGGGAGGATCTTTGTTACTGATTCAATTTCCATCTTAGTTATGGGTCTGTTTAGGTTTTCTATGTCTTCATAGCTCAATTTAGGTAGGTTGTATGTATCCAGGAATCTATCTAATTCTTCTAGGTTTCCTGGTTTGTTGGCGTATTGCTCTTGGTAGTAATTTCTAATGATTATTTTTATTTCTGTGGCATCTGTTGTTACATTTCCTTTTTCATCTTTAATTTCATTGATTTGGGTCTTATCTCTCCATTTTTTGGTTAGTTTGGCCAATGATGTATCAGTTTTGTTTATTTTTTCAAAAAAATCAGCTCTTCATTTTGCTGATCTTTTGCACTTTTTTGTTAGTTTCAATTGTATTTTTTCTCTAATTTCAATTATTTCTTTTCTCTCACTAGTTTTGGGTTTTGTTTGCTGTTGTTTTTCTAGATTCTTGAGATACATTGATAGTTTATTTATCTGGTACCTTTCCAATTTCTTAATGTAAGCACTAATTGCTATAAACTTTCCTCTTAACACAACTTTTGCTGTGTCCCATAAGTTTTGTTGTATTGTCATCTTCATTTGCTTCCAGAAATTTTTTGATTTCTTTTTTCATTTCTTTAGCAGCCCACTGTTTGTTCAGGAGCATATTACTCAGTATCCATGGGCTTGTATATGTTCTAGAGATTCCAGAGTTGCTGATTTCCAGCTTCATTGAATTTTGGTCAGAGAAGGTGTATGGTATGATTTCAATTTTTTTTTGGATTTGCTGACACTTGCTTTATGGCTTAGCATGTGATCAATCTTAGAAAAAGTTCCATGCACTAGTGAGAAGGATGTGTATTTTGCAACCGTAGATGAAATGTTCTGTAGATATCTGTTAGGTCCATTTGGTTTATATTATTTATTAACTCTATTATTTCTTTGCTGATTCTCTATCTGGTTGATCTGTCTGTTGCTGAAAGTGGGGTATGGAAGTCCCCCATTACTATTGTATTTGAGTGTATGTCTCCCTTTAGATTCATCAACATTTCTTTTAACTAGCCAGGCACCCTGTGATTAGATGCATATACATGTATAATAGTTATATCTTCCTATTGAATTGATCCATTCATCATTACATAGTGCCCTTCTTTATCTCTGTTAACAGTTTTTGTGTTAAAATCTATTTTGTTGGACATTAGGATGGCTACACCAGCTCTTTTTTGGTTTCTGTTAGCATGGAATATCTTTTTCCATCCTTTAACTTTCAGTCTGCATATTTCTTTATTGGTGAGATGTGTTTCTTGTAGGCAGCAAATAGATGGGTTTTGTTTTTTAACCTATTCATCCTGTATGTGTCTTTTAACTGGAGAGTTGAGGTCATTTACATTCAAGGTGACTATTGATAAGTAATGACTTTGTGCTACCATTTTTCATAAATATTCCTATTTTTTTATTTTGGATTTCCTTTGTACTTTTACAAGGAGATTTTCTGCCTTCACATTCTTTTGTAGTGATCACTATGTTTATGTGTTTCTGTGTGCAGCACTTCCTTAAGCCTTTTTGCAAGGATGGATGAGTGGTGACAAATTCTTTCAATTTCTGTTTGTTTTGGAAGGTCTTTATTTCACCTTCATTCATAAATGAAAGCTTTGTAGGGTATAGTATTCTTGGCTTACAGTTTTATTTCTCTTAAGACTTCAAACATATCTCATCATTCTCTCCTAGCCAGTAGGCTTTATGATGAAAAATCCACTGTGAGTCTAATTGGAGATACTCTGAAAATAATCTGGCATTTCTCTCATGTACAATTTAGAATCTTTCCTAAATAAATCTTTTTTTAAAGATTTATTTATTTATTTGAAAATCAGTGTTACATAGAGAGAGAAGGAGAGGGGGGGGGAGGTCTTCCATCCACTGGTTCACTCCCCAATTGGCCAGAGCTGCATCGATCCAAAGCCAGGAGTCTGGAGCTTCTTCTGGGTTTCCCACACAGTCGCAGGGGCCCAAGGACTTGAGCCATCTTCCATGTTTCCCAGGCCACAGCAGAGAGCTGGATTGGAACTGGAGCAGCCAGGACACAAATCAGTACCCACATGGGATGCTGGTACTGCAGGTGGCAGCCTTACCTGCTATGCCACAGTGCTGGCCCCTAGAATCTTTTCTTTATGTTTTACTGTGGAGAGTTTGATTACAGTATGTCATGGTGAAGATATTTTCTGGTCATGTCTATTAGGAGTTCTATGTACTTCCTGTACTTGAACATCCCTTTCTCCAGATTAGGGAAGTTTTCTGTTATTATTTCACTAAAAAGGCTAATGCTTTCTCTCTTTTCATGCCTTCAGGAACTCCTAGAACCCATATATTGCATTATTTGATAGTATCCTCTAGATTCCCAACAGTGTTTTTTAGTTTTCTAATTTCTTCTTCTTGTTTTTTGTATAATATCCTGCAATTTAACTTCTAAGTTGGATACTCTCTCTTCTGCTCACCTATTCTGTTGTTAAGGCTTTTTACTGCATTTTATATTTTTGCTATTGAATTTTTCAAGATTTCATTTTGCTTTCTCTTTAAGATCTCAATTTCGTGGGAGAAATTTTTGTTCATGTCATGTACGGATTTCATTCATTTGTGCATTTGCTTCTGATTACATCTAAGTAATCCTAAGATCAGTTTTTTGAATTCCATTTCTGGCACTCTTCAATCTCTTCATTTTCACAATCTAGTCTTAAAGTATTGTATTCTTTTAGAGGCATCATGTTGTTTTCCTTATTCTTGTTTCTTGAATTGGGGTGTTTATTATTTGGCACTTGTGGTGATGGTTGTTGGTTTCTTCTTCTTCTTCTTCTTCTTCTTCTTCTTCTTCTTCTTCTTCTTCTTGCTGTTGTGGCTTTTATCTTTGGACTATGTGTGTATTAGTGGAGTTTCTGCTTTCAGTGGATACCTAGAGGCATGTTGTGGGTGTGTCCAGGGAGCTCTGTGCAGTGCTCCAGGGTGAAGGGAGTTGTTAAGGTAACACCCAGGTTGGGTGTGGTAAATCTCTCTCTCTCTCTCTGTCTCTGTCTCTCTCTCTCTTTTAATCAGAGGGGAAGTTTGTTCTGATCTGTTGATGTAGACTCAGCTCACTTCTCTCTTTGAAGGACACCAGTGCCTGGGTGCTAGCCCTAGTGGGTATAATATTTGTCCACGCTTTCACAAGGACCACACAAGCATCTGTGCAGTCCTTGGTATAAGAAGATTCCCCAGCAATGTCCCTCACCAGAGAATCAGGGAGCCCTGAGTGTGTGGAGCCTCGAACAATGACTGCCCAAAGTATTTTAGGGTGTTTTATCTTATTTTAAATCCAGAATAATGAACTCTGTATCCAGTTCTTTGTAAAAGTTTTCATAGCTCTGCTTTATCTACAATTCAATCTACTTTTTCCAGCAGTAACCAGGTCCAAAATGGTGCCTGCTCTCTATTGGCTTGTTACAGGACGCTGTTGCAGGGTGATTGGAGGCGTTTCCTCTGCCATTTTCTCCCTAACTTTTCCCTGAGACTGCACTCCTCACTTTTTTTTTTAAAGATTTATTGATTTATTTGAAAGTCAGAGTTACACGAAGAAAGAAGGAGATGCAGAGAAATAGAGGGTTCTTCCTTCCTCTGGTTCACTCCCCAATTGGCCGCAACAGCCAGAGTTGGGCTGATCCGAAGCCAGGAGCCAGGAGCTTCTTCCAGGTCTCCCACGCAGGTGCAGGGGCCCAAGGACTTGGGCTATCTTTTACTGCTTTCCCAGGCCATAGCAGAGAGCTGGATCAGAAGTGGAGCTGCCAGTACTCGAACTGGAACCCATATGGGATGCTGGCACTGGAGGTGGTGGCTTTAGCCACTATGCCACAGAATCGCTCTACTTTTTTTAAACTATCTTCTCCTAGATTAGAAAAGTAAGCTCCCCCCTTACTCCACCATCTTAATCTAGTTTGTCTTATTTTAGAACCTCTTCTTTTCCAGTAAACTTTGTCAAATTGAAATGTCCTCAGTTTTTCTTTTCTTATCTTTCCCATTTTAGCTTTCCTGTAAGTTTCTAATCGGTTTTGAATCTTAACTTCATCTCTAGTATTCACTGGATTCAGGGCAAGTTAATAGAACCATTTCATACCTTTGTTTCCTATTCCATAAAACGAATATTTTCTGGTTCATGAAAACTGTGTGAGGATTACATGACTGGGATAGCACATGGAGCAGTCTGTCACATTTAGTATGTTGGAAAAAGCACAATTTCTCACTTTGGTTAAAGTGAAACTAACCAAATCCAGTCCTGAGGTTATCTTTGTAATTACCTAAGTAAAGGACAAATGAATGGAATAAAAGCTTTTGTAACACTACAAAAGGTGGGAGAAATTATACAGCAAACTATAAGCCAAGTTCTGCAGCAGACGAGATGAGAAGGAAGAGGTGTAGGCCCAAGTGTGGACATATGGTGCAATTAGGTAGGGGATGAGAAGGATTGAGAGCCAGCAGCTCTACATGGAGGCTATTACAGGGAACTTCCAAGGTTCTCTGTGTATCTCTGTCTCTCATGACAGGTGGTACCCTGCATCATTATTGCCTACCTCCAAGACCAACTTCTGTCTTTCAGTTGTTCAGCTCTTTATTTTATGCTCAATGTCCCGCACAATTGCTGGAGGATAATGAGAGCGGCCCTGAGAGGTAAGACTAAATAAGACCCTAGAGATAAGAGATCAAATAAACTTCATCTTGAACCTTAACTTTGGCCCTAATCAGACTTCTTCATTTCACAGCCTGTTGCCTGCATATTCAGACAGGATGTGATACCCAGCACTGACAGCCCAGGTGCACTCCCATTCCAGCTAGCCTCTGCACTAAAAAATTCCATCTAAAATGACCCTTTTTTTTGAAATCCTTTTGAGAAGAGGAGCAAAGCTTTATTAGGCAGACAAAAAAAGCTCCCAGGAGCAGGAGGAGCTGGTGAAAAGAAACGAAGCCACAGAGGGCTCACAGTCTAAGGGTATTTATGATGCTCCTGGGGTTGGCTTCTACAGGCAGCTGGGGCTGAGACTGATTGGCTTTACTGTTGTGGCTGTTGTTACTGAATTTCAGATAGCTAATGAATCTTTTCTGATATAATTATATCCCAAATATTGCATGAAATATACTTTTAGTAAAAATTATTCATTATTTATTTGAAATTAAAGCTTATCTAGATGTCCTGTGTTTCTGGTTGCTAAATATGGCAATCTCAATTGAAGGAATAGGAAACAGAAGAAATTTTAAGATAAACAAATCCCAAGAGACAATAGAGTGCATGTTGCTCTTAAGCCAATTTAAACCCTTGAGCAGAAATGTCTGAATGGAGAATTGGGAGGAGGACAATGCCTAAAATGGTACCTCTTCTTTCTTACTTTTTTCTTTAGGAAAATATGTGTATGATTTCTGAGTACCCTCTACCCAACCCATTCTGTTCTTACATCCTCCAGTATAAATGAGGTAAAGGACAAAGTGTTTCCAAGACACTTAGCCTTTTGGTCATTGAACCTGTGAAGTTACCTCACATGCCACTGTCTGCAAAACAGAGAGGTATAAAGTGAGTCACAATAAGCATATATTTAGGCATTTCAAATGGCTTTATTGAAGCTCTTCAGTGTAGAAATTGACCATATTGTTTTCTTTAGATAAGTCAGCCCTGGACTTTGACAGGTGCTGTGTAAGTTATTTGGATGTCTTCCCTTTGCTCTTTCAATTTGCTTATTATAAAAGACAGCTTAGCTAACTCTCCCAATGTCAGCATTTATTTTTTTCATTTTCCACTGATTTGGTATATCAATGCTTTTTAAAGAATTTGAAAGTAACCAAAAAGAATTCATTGTTCTTATCTTTATCACATTGTCTGTATTAAATATCCTATGTTCATTATAGCATGTTAGGTTCTGAAGGCCTTATAAAAATCTATTTAAACAAGAATAGCATGATCCTCCAGGTGCTCCTGTTGAAAAATAAGACAAAATATTTGAACTATTTATTATATTAACTGCCACCGGCTTTGTACTTAAACTATTGACTACAAAGTCACAGTGTCCAAATGACAGTAAATCTTTTCATTGTTCTCACCTTTTAACTTTTAGACCTGAAGGCATTGAAAAGGCACAGATTCTGAAACCAGAAACCACAGAGATCAAGAACAAGGTGTGAGGAAGATAAAGAGATATTTATTTACTATCAGTATTCATCACTTTATTATTAAACCTAATGCCATTATTCTGCATTTGTTAAGTGAATTATTTATAATGAGAAAGAACACTAAACTCACGGAGCTCATCTCAATCCATTTTCTGCTGCTATAATAGAATACCACAGTCTGGGTAATTTATAAAGAAAATAAATTTGTCTCCCAATTCTGGAGGCTGGGGAGTCTAGTGTCACATTGTGGACCCTTGGTGAGGGCTTCTTGCTGATTCATAACATGGCCAAAAGTGAAAGGGCAAGTGAGCATGTGCAAAGGAGAAAGCCTGAAGGGAACACTTGCTTTTCTGACAAGGCATTCCCACTATAGCAATGTTAATCCACTCATGAGTCTCTGCACTCATGGCCCAATCACTTCTTTTCAGGCTCACCTTCCAAAACTGTTGCATTGAAGATCACATTTTCTAACATATGGGTCTGGGGGTACATACAAAGCACAGCAGGAATGAAAGACTCTCTTAGAAATAAAACAAGGAATAATTGAGATGTATCATCCCAAAGGATGACAGTGAAATTTTGTTTTTTAAGCTATTTTATATTATTATTTCAGTGGATCCATAGCCTGGCATGTCATGCTGACACCTGAGAACATGAAATACTGGTGGAAATATTAAAAACAGTATGATTCTCCATTTCTCTCTGTCTCTCTGTCTCTCTGTCTCTCTGTCTCTCTCTCACTTTCCCTCTCTCTTTCTCCTTCTCTGGTTTTTCAATATATAGATACAACCTACTGAGAATATTCCCAATTATTTGGAACAAAAGAGGAAAATATTGGGTTGATATAGTTGGTACTATTTGCAAAATAAATAAAATTAAATTTAAATAAATACAGATCAAAGGATCTTTCTCTACCATAGATGTTCAATTCAATTTGAAAAATGTTTCTTCAATGCTTTCAGCATGCCAAACTCAGCATGACAGGTGATATAGTGAAACAGTCTTTATCCTCAAGGTGAGCGTGGTTTGATGGTGGCAACCAAAAAAAATTCAATCTGCAGGTGATTAGCATATAGAGAAGAATGTGATAAGGGCCCAAGGAGGGGTGCCTTCAGCGCTGAGGGGTTTGATGGAGAAGAGATTAGATCTTACTGTGAGAGTGGGCGGTTATGATGATTGTGGTCAGAAAGGAAGTAGAATTGGATGTGGAAAATGAGGAAAAGTTTGGGAGAACTGGGAAGAAAAGTTCTTGTAGAAAAGATATTGTGCACCTCTGAGTCAGATTCACCTTGCTGGAGTATATAGTATGTGTAAGCAGTCAGCACAGATGGGGCCAGAAAGTTAGGTTGTGGCTAAACATCAACTTCCAAAGGGCCTTGAATGCGCAGTTCCTACTTTACATGGCAGGCCATAGGCAACCACTGAAGATCTGAGTGTAAACAAGATGAACATGGCATTGATTTGAAAGACTTGGAAACTTTTATAACCCAAATTAGAGGTAATAGGCCCTGAAGGTTGGTGGTGCTAACAGTGGAGATGAGGAGAGCCAAGGGCACGGGCTGTGTTACAGCTGAGTGCAGTCTATCAAAGAGGCCTGGCTAGGCTGAGCCAAGCAACACTCTGTTTCTTCTGGATTTGGGTGTGTCTCATTCCTTCCTCCATTCCTAGCTGGCCCAAGAAAGGGAAATAGGAATATAGCATGTGCAAAGGTTGCCATCTAGTTGAGGGCAAATTTTCTGTCCACTCATATGTAATGAATGTAGCATTTAAAAATACTATTGATTTCTCTTTAATCCACAAAACTGTGCAAAAAAGACAGCTCGAAGAAGCCTCAAAGGTGCATTATGCTGATTTACCCAGTGCTGCTTAATCTGCCTTCTCCCAGCACATGCTCCTGACAGCTGCTTCCACTGCACAGGTACCTGCTTATCTTGGTTTCCTTACTTTGTCAAGGGTGTCTGAGGGTAGACATCCCACAAAGTTACCTACAATAGCCAGGAGAGATTGGAGCCAGAGCACAGATACAATAGCACGGCAATAGGGAGTTTGAAAGAAGAGCCACAGAACCAGGGAGAAGTCCAAAGTCAGCCAATGTGGGGATATTATTGATGAAACTGTTTGACTGAGATAAGCATGTCTAGGACTGAGATACCTGGAGCATGAGCTTGCTGAATGGCAGGCTTTTAGTAATAATAATACCTAATCCTTGTTGAGTATTTACCATGTAGTACAAAATTTCAGTTATTATAAAATGAAATGTTTTCTTCCTCCCTGAGGGAGATATTGAATCTGAGGATGACCCAGGTCTATTGCGCTTCAGTTCTGCTTGCTTTTCAATATATGAACATAATCATTTATTCTGCCAACTCCATGAGGTGGGATCTCTCATATTCCACTTCTAAAGTGAACAATGTCAGGCAGAGGATGTAAAGTGACTTGCTCCAGGTCATATAGCCTGAAAGTGTAGAAGCTAGAATTCAGTTGGTAAAGCAAAATAGGAAAAGATAAAATCATGAAGATAAGTTTCTAGGAAAGTTAAAAATAGTAAAGCCAGTGTTTCAATATTACAATCATAAAAATGTAGGGAAAATGTGCACTTGAATGTTATCTAAGACTTACTGGATTAGCATAAATGAATGACACTTAGATTAGGTACTTGAAACATTAACAATCAGTCTCCAAAACATTTTTTTTTCACAAACCATATGCACAAAAATGTTAAAATTGGAATAAGAAGTCTTTGGTGCAAATTTGTTAAGCCTCGTTACTTTGTTACTTGTTACTTTGTTACTTGTTACCTTGTTACTCTGGTTGAAATCATACCTAATACATGCATAATAGAGATTTGGTTTTGCTCTTTCCATTCCCACAAGGCTAGATTTTGCATGTAGCTCTGCAATGGGAGTGCATGCAGTTGTCCCTGTGATAGATGGCTCTCAGCTATCAGGCATTTGTCTGGGAGCAAATTCAAGATCCAGGGCACACCACACGAGGAGGCTCGCGCATCCCTCTGAGTCAGCTCTGTGAGGGCACAGTGTTCACTACAGACACGGAGTCGGAAGAGGGTCTGCTGACAAATGCATCTGGGGAGCAACGTGCTGAGCTGGAGCGGGGTGCTGCTCCTCCAGGAACATAGAGTGATCCTGTTGCTTGGCCAGAAGTAATTGTCAAGTCGTCTTTTGGTCCTTTGAGGGAACATGTTGGATTCTCTCCCTGATAAGCCAGAAACTCTGATCTAGCTTCCAGAGGGCCAGGCATGTCAAGACACAATTCACTACCTCGTGGAGGGAACGGGGAGTCAAATCACAGTGGAGTACAATGTCTTTCAACAGTGAGCACTGTGTAAGCATTTTGTTCAGTATATGTTAGCTTACTGTTGACTTCCCATAGAATATAGCTGTTGTAAACACAATTTTTTTTTTTATGTAAGACAAGCTGCTTTATTTTCTTAAAACACACACTGGGTGGTGATTTTGTCCTTTTCGAGGATGTGGATGATGACTCCATGCCTGACACTGTGTCCCGCTCCACCGCGTTCAGCATGGTTTGGGAGATAGTTTCAAATGGGGTTCCGGGTCTATGTCGGGCTCCCGAGGGAGCCAGGTAGAGCCCACTCTGCAGAAGCACATGTGTCCTCTTCCTTAGCCTGTGAATAGATCCACAGGGCAGACTGTGTCAGCTCTTATGGTGAATTGTGACGTAACGTTTCCATGAACTTCAAACTTGCATTATTTTTTTCCTATGAGCAGAGCATTAACACATTAAAAATGCGTCCCCAAACTGTGACCACCTCCCACTGTTCCCATGGGGTGGTGCTGTGTTTTCTCCCCTGCTTCCTTCTCTAAGCTTAATCCCTATGTAGCAATGCTTGTTGCTGCTGTCAACCAGCTCACCAGGAATCAAGGGGCAACCTGGCTTACAGAAGGGGGTGAAGGAAGTTACTGGTCAATGTTAATCCTCATCACAGCAATGGAAGGTGTTGCTGGTGCAGAGGTGAGGTTTATATGGATGAAGTGCGCATGATGAATAGGAAATTGTTCCAGCAATTTAGAATAAATAAGGCTCTCAAGATTCCAGATTTGTCACCACTCTCTCCCCCATGCCCTTTGTTCTAGGCTCCTTTTCAGTACAAGCTTAGCATCATGCTTATTACAAAGTGGTTATGTGGGTTGGAGATGATGAAGAAACTTTCAAAAATTTATGGAAAACCAGAATGAAAAGATAATGCAAGTTTCCCATAAACGTTTGAAGTAACCTCATATTTAATGGTCCACTTCATAATACTCTTGATTTAAGGACATATCACTTACAATTGCCACTACATGAAATTTTTTCCATCTGTACTTATACATGGGTATGCAATTCATTTTTAAAAAAATAGATTTCATTATTTACTTGAAAGTCAGAGTTACAGAGAGAGACAGAGAGATAGATAAAGAATTTTCATCTGCTGGTTCACTCCTCAAATGGCCACAATAGCTGGGGCTGGGTCAGACTGAGGCCAGGAGGCAAGGGTTTCACCTGGGTCTCCTACATGGGTGCAGGGGCCCAAGCACTTTCCTAGGTGCATTAGCAGGGAGCTGGATCAGAAGTGGAACAGCCATGACTCAAACAGGCACCTACGTGGGATGCCAGCACCACAGGTGGCAGCTTTACCTGGTATGCCACAGTGCTGGCCTCCTGCAATTAATTCTTATTTATTTGTTTGGAGAATAAATACTCATTTTTGAGTATAATAAGTTCTTTGCAGTTCTTCTAGTTCACCTATTTTTGAGTCTCCTCTGCTTATTGGCTTTTTATGTAAAAGCATGGTCAGTAGAAATAGAAGAATATCAATTTTATATCATTAAAGTGTGGTAGATGTTGTAAAGAGAAAAGGAAAGGAAAAGTTTTTGGAGGACAGGATAGTCGCCTGCTCATTAATTTTAATTATGTTGTTACCTATTAGAGCAAATAATTAAAAGCTGGTTGTTTGTAGGAACTTAACAAGAGACATAAAAAACTTTAGTGAGTGGCTAACCACCAAAGTTTACCTTTATGTATATGCAAGCTAGTCACTTGAATAATAATAATAATAATAATATATCTGAAGTTGTAGTTGTGACCACAAAAGTTTTAAGTTTATTTTTTGTAAAAAGGTTAATTCTTTGAATAGCTAAAGAAATAAATCTCAAAGTAGAAAACCTATGACATCTCATTGGGCATACAGGATAGCAGCTTCACTAAGATTGTGATGTGAAAAAGATTCACTTCATGTTTTACCAAGCTTGAAAGGATTGACAAAGTATAGGAAGAAAATGGTTAAGCATAAATGCTTAATTTGACATGCTAATATCAGGTGAGAGACACAAATTACTTATCACCATTTAGGAACAGAGGAAAACATATTAAAGTTATATGAGCTTGAAATGACAAGATTATATTCATAGTTACAGGACACAAGAGCAATAAGCAAAGAGCTATTGGTTGGCTGATGGTTTGTTTAGATGTATTTTTTGTTTTGATTTAGAGAACATTTGTTGAACATCTACTGTGCTAAGGCACTACAGTATAGAGATTCTTCATTCAATAACTTATTTGATTCTTGTAATAATCTTGCAATTACTGACAAAAGTAGTTTATTTTTGTTAACATTCATTACCAATAGTAGATGTAGTGAGGTGTACTTTGACCACATTCTTTCTTTCAAAAGGTAGAAAATAATGATGTTCTTCTTGAATGTGCACCAGATTAGTGACTTGTTTCTAATGAAGAGAATGAGGCAAAATGAAAGGGCTTGACCTTGATGACTAGATCATAAAAGGCCTTGCGTCTTCCTGGTTGCCTTCTTTTGGATCACTGGTTCCTGGGAAGCGGCAGCCATGCTGTGGAGACACCTAAGTGGCCCTGTGGAGAGATACACATGGTGAGGAACTGAGGCCTTCTGCCAGCAGTTAATGAGAGACGATGGCCTCGTCCCAACTTGCCATGTGAGTGCAGCATCTTGGAAGCAGATGTGCCATCCCCAGTCAGGCCTTCAGATGGCTACAGTTCTGCCTGTTTTCTCCACTTCACCCTCCTGCAAAGTCTTGAACCATATCAAGTTAAGCCACTTCTGAACTCCTTGCCACAGAAATGGTGAGATAATGCCTATTGATTCAACCCACTAGTGATGAATAATTTGTTTTACAACAGATAATTAATGTGAAATGAGAGAAGATACGTGTCAGTACAAATAAATATTATTGGGAGGAAATGAGTTTTTTTTTAATTATTTATATGAAAGGTAGAGGTACTGAGAGGGAAGACAGAGAGAGACCGAGAGGGATTTTCCATCTGCTGATTGATTCCCCAAATTGCCACAGTGTGTCTGGGGTGAGCTAGGCCAAAACCAGGAGCTTCTTCCAGGACTCCAGCATGGTTGCAGGGGCCCAAGTTCTTGGGCCATCTTCTGCTGCTTTCCCAGGGGCATTAGCAGGGAGCTGGATAGGAACTGGAGTAGCTGGGACTTGAACCAGTACCCATATGGGATGCCAACACTGCAGGTGATGGCTTCACCCACTATGCCACAACACTGGCCCCTAGAAGATGTTTTTGTGTGAGAAAACAGAGCCTGAAATCAAGCTTGCATGTTTGTGCTTTAACAGAGAATACAATCTGGTGGAAAAAGTAACTGGGATGAAAGGAAAGCGAGGCAAGGAAGGTAGGGGACAATTCAAAGTGGTGCCTAACAGAGGTGACAACAGCTTCCCCAGATGGAGTGTTGTCTGCTCAGTCACAGGGGATGTCTTCAGAGAGGCGGAGCGACATCTTGGAGCAGTCAAGTAGGGAGGTGGGAGAGAGAATGGATCTGCTACTGCTTCCCATCTAAGGTCAACGTACTTTCCATGAGGCATTGAATCCTCAAACTTCTGAGCAGTGTTATTTTGTTACTCTGGGTAGCCAGGAGAAAGGCTAGATCTTCTGTGGTCCAGTCATTCTGAATCTGGGTGTAAGGACTACCTTAGTTCCTGCAGCAATGAGTGAGACAGAAACTAAGACAGAGCTTGATTCTTATTCCCTGTGGAGACCAAGAAAATGGATGATGTTAGGAGTCTAGAAGAAATGATTACAGAATGCATGAGTCTTCACGGAAGTAAGTTCCCGAGACCCAGGGAGTAGATAGGGCTTAGTGGGTCTGGGGTAATGCATACGAGGAACTTGGGCCCAATCTGAGGGACATCATACTTGTGTATGTTGTTGGGCAACATACCTTGTAAAGGCAGCATCTTGAAATGGGTAGGAGTCTAGGCTCTGGAATTTGAAACCCAACCACTGTATTTACTAGCTGTGTGACTTTGGGTAAGTTGTATAACTCATGGGCATAAAGTCAGTGCATCTTCAAAACAGAGGTAATAATATTACTTACCACTTGGGTCATTGGGCAGTTTAAATGAGTTAATATGTACACAACACTTGTAGTAGTGTCTGGCACAGGCTAAGTTCTGGATAAACATTAGTAACTGCTGATATTGCTGCCTAAAGGAGAAGATATACATGAAGAACAAAAGGACAATAGCAGAAAAAGTGAAACTAAAACTCTCTGGAAAAAACACTAACAGTGAATGCAGGTCCATGTCACATGGAGAATTTTGCATGTAGGGGCAGGTGGTATGGTGCAGCAGGGTAACTTGCTGATTTTCACACCCATATCCCCTATCAGAGTGCTTGGAATTGAGTCCAACCTCTGCTTCTGACGCAGCTTTCTGCTAATGTGCCTCCTGGAAAGCAGAAATTAATGGCTGAAGTACTTGGGCCCCTGCCATCCACACTGGAGGTCTGGATGGTGTTCCTGGCTTCTGGCTTCCTGATTCAGTCTGGCTTAATCTTGACTGTTGTGAGCATTTGGGGAGTGATATAGCAGATAAGAGATGTCTCTGTCCCTTTCTGTCTCTCTCTGTCATTCTTCCTTTCAAATAAATAAAAATAAATAAATTACACCTAAAAATAACTTTGCACATAAAAGGCAAGTAAGCAAAGTATCAGGACTGGCAAATTATCCATTGCATATTCCTAGTAACCTAAATTTGGGAATGGAAAAGTGGTGAATTCTTTTCTACTTGTGTCTATAAAGGCAGATTGAGAGTGTGGGGATAACAACATATTACATATCAAGTATTGCTTACATTCCATCAATGTTACTGTGATTCAGATATTAGTTTGGGTGGCCCTAGAGGTCCATATGTAGAAGGCATGGTCTCAAGGTTGGGACTTGGTGGAACTTTTAAGAGTGGGGGTCTAGTGGGAGATCTACAGGTCAGTGAGTGTGTGCCTTTGGAAGATGATCCAAGTACTACATCCTTTTCTACCTATATGGAGACCTGGATGGAATTCCACGTTTCTGGCTTTGGCCTGGCCATTGTGGCCACTGAGGAGTGAACCAGCGGATGACAGATCTCTCTTTCTGTGTTTATCTCTCTCTTTCTCTGTCTCTAACTCTGCCTTTCAAATAGATAAATACTTTTTAAAAAGAAAGGTTGTTCTTACAGGAGTGCTGTTCTAAAAGCCTTTTTTGTTTTCTGGCTGAACATGTGATTCCTCCTCTGCATTCAGTCAGCCATTGCTATCTGCTGAGATCAGAGAGACCAAACCATAGGAACTGTCTGAGTGTGGACTTGAACCTCTAGATCTGAGAGCCAAAATAAACCTCTTTACATTGTAACATTACCTTGTCCAGGTATTTCATTATAGTGATAAAAATGACTAATACATGTTATCTGATTTGTATAGATCTGCCAAGGAAAGAAGTTCACACCTTTGCTGCTTTTTACTAATTTGGTTGAACTTGAGATATAATCTAGTTCAAAATATTGAAGTCAAGAATCAAGTAAAGAAATACATAGGAATAAAGGTAGATTTATCTGATTAGCATTAAGCCACACAGTTCCATATCTGAAGGAAGCAGAAGCAATGATGGGAAAACAAGGTCATTAAAACATAAAGCTGAGGCAATTTGCTAATACACATCTGGAATTCCCAAGGCCAGAGTCAGGAGAGAGGATACATCACATATATCAATTCAATGAACACTTCTTACCAATGCTAATTACCTGCCAAGAATTTTGCCAGATTTCAAGTTCTATAAATATGAAGGATAAATGTTCTTGACCTTTATATGGTCTAGTGAAATACTGTAGATTAATTTTTAAAATGAGTATAATGCAAATGACCTATTATATAATGAATGTATATGGAAATGCATAAGGACTCTAACCATGAAAGAATAAGTGATATGAGATTCATCCCCTTCCATAATCCATTATAATGCTGGGCATTACATAGGGAATAACTGTTTTCAGATATTTGATAACAGGCAGCTCATTCTCCTGATGCATCAGTAAGAAAAACTAATGATGCAGATCCTATGGCTGCCTCAGATTTCTGCCTAAAGTACTTTATGGACCGTGGTGGGAGAACACAAGTAGAGCATAGCAATTATACTGAGCTGAGAAGATGGAGGAAGAGAAAGCTGAGATGTGCAGGCAAGAGTACTGGATAGAGGGGAGCTACTCAGAGAGCTACAGAAAGCAAACAGTATCCCGATGAACTTGGGATGACCCCCGATCTTCATATGCCTAGGATTAATTTGTACAAGGCTGAGCCAGATATCACTACCATGGGGCTGTAGCTGAATAAATCCCAGTCCTGACACAGCACTGGGAGATAATGGACATGGTGGACAGCAAGACCTTGTTGAGTACCCAAAGTGTTCAGTTGAGACTGTAGAAAATCAGGTTTGGTAGAGGCTCTGGAAGGTCAGACCTTAGTAGCAGACTCAAGTAGCCACACAGCAAAGGCTACTCCAGGCCAGCTGTATTGAAGCACAAAAATAAGTGTCTAAAGGATCAAGCTGATATCCAGTTGAATGCCTAACCAGAGAAACCTAGGACTCTTTGAAGGAGACAGCAAAGTATAACAACGCAACATTTGCAATATCATTATCATCTTACTAAAAATTAATAGACATGCAAAGAAGCAGAAAAGATGTGACCCATATTTAGGGGAAAGACACATCAACAGAAATAGACTTGGAAATAGATGTAATTAACAAATAAGAAATTTAAAAGTTCAAATATAAAAAACATTTTCAAAGGATAAGACTAAGCCAAAAACTCAACAAAGCTATGATGATCCGCAGTGTCATCAACCAGTCTAAAATTGTTGTAGTTCCACAGTTGTGAGAACACAAAATTAATTGAAAAAAAATTGTTTATATTTTTCTAAACTTGATAAAGTCCTTGTAAGCATAGCTCCAATAAGCTTAACAAAGTTTAAAAAGGATAAATAGATACACATACGAATATACACTCCAAGAAATATCATAATTAAATTACTTTATAACTATAAAGAGCTAAACTTTAAATGAAAGAGAAAAATACATTGCACAGACGAGAACAAAGTTAAAAGCAGCACTGATTTCTCAAATGAAATGATGCGAGACAGATTTAGTCAATACCCCCCTGAACAGGAAATGCAAAAATCCTTAACAAAATACCAACAAATTGAGTTGAGCAAATATATAAAAAGGATAATGCATCCTAACAAAATAGGGTTTTCTTGGACTGCATTGTTGGTTTAATGTTTGGAAATACATCGATGTAATTATTTGTAATCAGACAGAATACTTGAATAGGCACTTTATACAAGACAATATGTGAACTGCCAAGAATGATAAGAAGAAATGGCTGGCATCATTAGTTATCAGGGAAATACAAATGAGAGCTACGATAAAATACCACTTTCTACCTTTTAGGGTGGTGACAAATAGTAATACTCTCAACAATAGAAGTCACTGATGGTGTGGAATACTGGAAATCACACTTGCTGGTGGGAAAACAGAGAGTAACTTGGTGGTATCTTATATACCTGCCATATTAACTAGAAATTCCACACAAAGAGAAATGAAAATATATGTCCATATGTATGGAAACACTCATGATAGACAAAAGATGGAAATAGCCCAATGGCCACATACAGATGAAGTTACACAAAGTGTGGGATGTCCACACAATGGAATACTACTCAATAAGAAGGAATGAGCTACTGATGGATTTAACAGTATGGATCAATCTGAAAAACATTAAACAAAAGAAGCCATAAAAATTAAAAATATACTGTGGGATTTGATTTATACAAACTTACATGAAGAGCCTTCCAAAAGTTCATGGAAAATTTATTTGATCTTCTGATTCCATTTTCCCAAAACATTTTGAATCTTCCCCATGGGTCAGGAAAAACCAAACTCTAGAGACAGAAAGTGAAAAAGCAATTGCTTTAGGTGGGAGGAGAGTAAGCTTGACTGGACAAGGACACCAGGGGTCCTGTCAGAGGTGATGAATGTGTTCTGTGCTTTGCATGTGGTAGTGGTTACAATGGTATATGTATTTGTCAAAATGTATCAAACTTTACACATAAAATGGGTATATTCCGATTGAATGTAAATTATATCTCAACAGGCTTGGTTTAAAAAAAGCAGTGCTCTATAGGGGAAATCATAAATTCATCATGGAATCATAAATTAGTTCAACATTTTTAAGAACATGGAATACATTATCTTGGATGCCTCGATTATTTTTATGGAGTCCCATAAACATACAGTAAGAAAAATAATGAGATCTGTCTGGACAATTGTTCAAGATATGTGAAATATAAAAATTGTAAATAGTGTATTATAATAAGAGTAGACTGAAATGTATTAAGCAGCTATAATGTCATACATATTAAGTGCTTTGAAAAATATTATTTCATTAATTATCAGAAATCTATATATATATTATATATATATATAATATTGCTTTTGTAGGTGAGGAGACCCATGCATGGAAAAATGAAGGAATTGCTAAAAGGTCACAGGGTAGTTGATGGGGGCCAGGAGTGTACTGGGCCATTGGAGCGAAAGTCTATTGCCAATGAGCTCAGGGATTCATGGGAAATTAGAGAGAAAGTCGGTATTACTGCCTCTGGACAGGAAGGACCATTTTGCCCACCTGGGAAGGGAGGCATAATTTTTAAGGTCTAAGGAACAGCATAAGCACAGACAGAGGCATGAAAATGCTGGAAGAATTCCCCCCACCCCCTTCATGTTTTAGTTTCCCTGGAGTTTGTTACAGAAAACATGTAGACTTACAACAGAGTAGGAGGTTTCTCCCAATTCAGGAAATGATCCCTTCTTTCTTTCAAGCTCTCTGTATGCCATGGACCTCAGAGTATTCTCTTGGTTACCTATAATCCTTCAGTGTTGGAAGAAGGTACAGAATTAGCGGGGAGCCTGCCCTCTGCCCTCATTCCCCGGCAGCTGCTGGAGCATTCACTCTGTCCACAGCCCAGCTCTCAAATCGCACAGATGTTCTCTCACATGGGCAAAATGTTGAAGAATGGTTCCCCTGAACCGAAGGAGAAAAAAAATGCCATTTATATGAGCCATTTTCTTAATCCAGAATTTTTACTTAGTTATAAAATTTGTAACTGTGAGGTTATTTTTTGTGTTTATTTTCCAAATTTCTAAGACCACATAAAGTCTGCTACTATTTTCTGTGGGCTGAACTGTTGCAAATCTGCATCTCTGCCAGTTTGTATGTTGAAGTCAAAACTTCCAAAGTGATTATAATTGTAGGTGGGATCCGGAAGGAGATAACTGAGGTCGTAAGGGTGGGAGCAGGATCTCATGGGTGTGCTGTTCTTATATGAAGAGACATCAGAGCTGCTTCCCTCCCTTCTCTCTCTTGCCTTTTTTTTTTTTTTTTTTGACAGGCAGAGTGGACAGAGAGAAAGAGAGAGACAGAGAGAAAGGTCTTCCTTTTGCTGTTGGTTCACCCTCCAATGGCCGCCGCGGCTGGAGCGCTGAGGCCTGCGCATCGCACTGATCCAAAGCCAGGAGCCAGGTGCTTTTTCCTGGTCCCCCATGGGGTGAAGGGCCCAAGGACTTGGGCCATCCTCCACTGCACTCCCGGGCCATAGCAGAGAGCTGGCCTGGAAGAGGGGCAACCGGGACAGAATCCGGCGCCCCGACCAGGACTAGAACCCGGTGTGCTGGCGCCACAAGGTGGAGGATTAGCCTATTGAGCCACGGCGCCGGCCTCTTGCTCTTGCTATTGCTCTCTCGTTTCCTCTGACCCCAACTCCCTTCCCTTTGAGGACACAGTAGGAAGGAAGCCATCTGCAATTCACAAAGAGAGCCTTAGGAACAAACTGGGAATTAAGTCAATTAGCACTTTGATCTCTGATTCCAGAGTCCAGAACTGCGAAAGTTTTGTGGTGTTCAAGCCACCCAGTTTATAGTATTTTCTTATGACCAGAGCAGATTAAGATACCACTATATCATTCTCACATTGAACTTACAGTTTCTTCTTTCTCTGCTTGGTTTTCTTTTCTTTTTAAATTTATTTGACAGGAAGAGTTATAGACAGAGAGAGACAGAGAGAGAAAGGTCTTCCTTCCATTGGTTCACTCCCCAAATGGCCGCTATGGCTGGCGCTGCTTCTTTCTGGTCTCCCATGTGGGTGCAGGGCCAAGCACTTGGGTCATCCTCCACTGCCTTCCTGGGCCACAGCAGAGAGCTGGACTGGAAGAGGAGCAGCTGGGACTAGAACCTGGTGGCCATATGGGATGCCTGCACTGCAGGAGGGTTAATCAAGTGAGCCATGGAGCTGGCCCCCTCTCTGCTTGATTTTCAATTGGGATATGTTAATTATAAACATTTGTGGGTTAACAGTGATGTTTTAATACTTGTATGCATTTGTAAGTTAGAATCATCTTGCATTTACCATTCTGTTCCTGGAAACTTTGACTCTTTAACATCTGATAGGCATGGTGGAAAACTTTTAACCTAAATTTACTTCCCTACATTTACCACTTACAGTAACTGGAAAATGAAGATTTTTTTTCATTCATGTCAGTTCTGTCTCGGAAAACTGAGGATGAGGGTGATTCAGTAAATGTTGAAAGGGAAACCAAGAAGCAGAGTGAAGTCCACTGCAGTCCAAACTCTGTACTTTCAGCTGCCATGCAACTGAATCACAATTACAAATCCAAATCTTGGCACCAGCCTTTCATTGTGTGCCACATATTTGCAGCTGCTGATGCATAGTTTCTCTTCTGTTGTGCTTGGAGTTGATCATTTGGTGTAGGCTGTGGGGCCTGCTTAGAGGGATGCTGAAGATAGGGGTCATCGCTGTGATTGTCCGTTGGCCAAGCTCCCTAGGTGTAAGCGCCTGCCCATGCAACCCCTGACAGTCTTGTGACAGAGTGGCTAGCAGTGTGGGTCAGCCATTTGCTGTGGAGTGCATGTCGGTTCCATAAATTCTTTTTTATTTTTATTTTTTTTTTTTTGACAGGCAGAGTGGACAGTGAGAGAGAGAGACAGAGAGAAAGGTCTTCCTTTGCCGTTGGTTCACCCTCCAATGGCCGCCGCTGCAGCCGGCGCACCGCGCTGATCCTGGCAGGAGCCAGGAGCCAGGTGCTTTTCCTGGTCTCCCATGGGGTGCAGGGCCCAAGCACCTGGGCCATCCTCCACTGCACTCCCTGGCCATAGCAGAGAGCTGGCCTGGAAGAGGGGCAACCGGGACAGAATCCGGCGCCCCAACCGGGACTAGAACCCGGTGTGCCGGCGCCGCAAGGTGGAGGATTAGCCTATTGAGCCACGGCGCCGGCTCAACATGTCGGTTCCATAAATTCTATCACCTGTCCAAAGCCTGTGGTGAGCTAGTAACCAAACTGTTGTTTCTTTTAGGGCAGCCTGTGGGGCACACAGGGACCCGTATAGCTCAGCCATGACTTACAGAACAAGCACTCTTTTGGTAGAATCCAAGATAGCATGGCTCAAAATGAATCACAGGACCACCAATCTGGGAGGAAAAGGGGTAGAGACTTTTCAGTGTAGAGGCTGTGAAGTCTGTGGCCTTTGACCTTCCAACAATTGCATGTACACTTCTGAATGAAAGTACCTACATGTATTTTCATTTATTTCTTCTTAAAGCTGTCTGAGAAAGTAGAGTCCTTTTGTAAGAGTCGTGGGCTTCTGCTTATCATAGCTGAGTGCAGCTTCTGTTTGCCTAGCTGTCACTGGTGGGTAGCAGCTACCACTCCTGATCACAGACATTTAAGAGATGCAATCCCTTTCTGTTGGGATCAGAAAAGGCTGATAGTTTAAGGCTAGAAACAGTGACAAACACATGCCTGCAGGGTTCCTGCCCCCTAGTGGTTCACATTCTCTCGTGTCATAGACCCAATGTGGCAACATGTGGACTCTGCCTTTACTGTGTGTTTAAAGTAATTCATACCATGTTGTACAAACTAACACATTGCATACACACACACACACACATTTAGGAAATAATGAGGTTATGGCATCTTTTTCATCTCTTCTACAGGTTTCAAATTGGCCCAATAATTTTCTGGGTATTCTACCCTGTCCTGCGAATCTGATGACACGGTGAATCTTGGCAAAGGGCAAGGATATGAAATAACCAATGTGAAGTCACTTTGTGAGGGTGCGATGGAGCCCCGTTGGCCTCTGCCATTGACATTTTTCACTTGCTAGGCAGGGTCCGCCCCCACTCAGAGCTGAGCGTTTCCTGAGGTGACAGTAAAGGGACACTGGAAGTGACAGCGCTAATCCCTGCTGTGTCTGTGGGAGCAAGCTCTGTGCACCGCCTGTAGTAACTGTTTCTCATCAGGACAATCTGTAACTTGAGCGATGTGTCCTGACAGTGTCTGAGAAGGCCAATCAAGTGCTAGCCGGGGGCTAAGTGGGAGGAAGCTGCAATGTACAAGGTGAGTCTTCGGAGACTCTGAAAAACCCATTAACGCAGAAGTTATTAATGTCTTTTTTTATGCAGTTGTAGTGCAGGGGCAGACCCCAAAGAAACCAGTCCACATTATGAAACGTTTCACTGAAATCCATTTTTAAAAATAGGAGAATGCTAAAAATGGAGTCTTGAGGTGGGAGCTGAGGACGTGCCCAGCCTCCTCGGCCAGTTGTAGATTTTCTAAAGGGTAAAAGGAAATTCTCCTTTGAGCCTTCACTCTGAGGCAGAGAAATAGAACGAAGTCTCTCCTTGTAAATTTTCATTACCTTTTTTATTCTGTTTTGCTCAGATTTTATTTTCTTCTGTTCTCTCTTATGTCTTTTTTTTTTTTTTTTTTTTTTGGACAGGCAGAGTTAGACAGTGAGAAAGAGTGACAGAGAGAAAGGTCTTCCTTTGCCGTTGGTTCACCCCCCAAATGGCCGCTATGGCTGGCGCTGCGCTGATCCAAAGCCAGAGGCCAGGTGCCTCCTCCTGGTCTCCCATGTGGGTACAGGGCCCAAGGACTTGGGCCATCCTCCACTGCACTCCCTGGCCACAGCAGAGAGCTGGCCTGGAAGAGGGGCAACTGGGACAGAATCCGGCACCGCAACTGGGACTAGAACCCGGTGTGCCAGCACCGCAGGCGGAGGATTAGCCTAGTGAGCCGTGGCGCTGGCCTCTCTTATGTGTTAATATTGCTTATTATTAATATCTGCAGGACTCTGTTAACTTGAACTTAACTTTAAAACTATAAAATTATAAATACTTCATTAGGTGGAGATGTGACATGTAGTCAGGTGGGTTTCTCTGAGAGTGGTGGAATTACAGGCCCCATACATATGATGCCTCTGACCTATTAGCAAAAGGGAGTGGACTTTGATAATCTTTTCCTATAAAGGATGACCACTGTATATATAATTTCCATTAGGCTAAGAACTCTTTATAAACAGAAGCTGGGCAGGTTCATTTTTATATCCCTTCCTCATAGCACAGACCTGATACCCAGGAGTTAGCAATAAATGCTTGTCAGGTGAATAAATTCTGTGTTCATTAACACTATAGTTCAACCATTACACAGAGGCTGACTTCCCTTTGTGAAAACCTCTGCAAGATACGGGGTCTACAGAGACTAACATGACATGGTCCTTGCCTTCAGTGTCCCCACCGTCTGTCTGGAGGGGTCACAAAGAAGGTGGAGCCCTTTCTTCTGCTGATGGGGTCAAGGAGAAGGAGTAACTCATGGCAGGTGTTCAAATAGACTCGGCCTGAAGGGTGTACAGAGACAAGGCAGCGGGAGCTCTGGCAGGGGGCGTGAAGCTGCCCTGCCAACACTGCTTGTGATCATGGCAAGGAAGCTGCTGAGGACTGATTCTGTGACTATGAGTGCGTGTGTGTCTCACAGAGGGGTGTGAGGATCCTCCAACCGTGAACCTGACACCCCAGCAGGTACTGGCCATCATGTGAGTAGGTTTCTAACGTTCTCTGGGCCCTTTCTCTAATGGTTCATCAGCCCCTCGACATGCACCCTGGTTGGGAGTATCTTTTGCTGTGGGAGGTGATCAGACCAGAGTTTAGTGCAGAGACTGATAAACCATTAACAGTGTTCACTTATTCAAAGGGCCCATGGGAATCACCCATCCGTTTGGCTCTCAGATTTGAACACTGCAGTAATTCCTTCTTTGACCTTCATTTGAAAACCATTGCTATGTATTCTGTATCGTTTCCCTTTACCTAGCTGGTTACCTTGCTTCACACTCCAGTTTGGTTTTTCCCTCTTGCCTTTGTTTCTACCTTTCTTTCTCTTTAACTTTTTTCCCCAGATACAGAAAAAAAAAGAAATTTCCCTTTGGTTACAACTGAATTTAAAACACAGTTATGAGAGAGATTATTTTTAATAGTTTGAGCTGTGCTGCAGAATTTAAAGAAGATATTTCTGACTCATTTGAATTTTATACTTTATTAAGATGGGTTTTAACCTTTTGTTGTGAATCTGATAAAAGCTGCTCCCACGCCCGCTCAGTCTCTGTGCGGTTTCATCTAACGACAGGAAAGCATCTCTCTGCAAATATACTCAGGGAACACAGGTGAGGAGCCTTTTGCATAGCCAGGAGTCACAGGCAGGCCAGGGCGTGGGAGACTGCCCATGCACGTGTTGAGTTTGTTGGAGGCACGGCTGCTTTCTTTCCTTCCCTTCTGCTTTTTCTAACTCTCCTCCACCACCTCCAAGCCTCACACAGTGGTGGTGATGGTGGGGGAACAAGTTGCAGATTTGTCAGCTGGTCAGTTGGAAACAGCCACACACGTGTGCAATCCCATATGCTCTCCAGGGAAGGGCTGTAGCCCCTGCCGCAGGCCACTCAGCTGGGAAAGGAATCCTGCAGATTCAGGCTGCAGGGAAAATGCAAACCTGGTGCTGGGCTTCCAGAGAGAAAAGTAGTCTTAAAACGGCCAAAAATACAGCTGTGGGTATGGCTTCCCACATGAACCCTTTTCGTTTTATGAGATATCCTAAGCCTCCTGCTCTATGTCTTACAGGATGATGAGCTGGACATCGTGGGTTCTACCTCCTGCCCCTGCAAGCCAGAGGGGGCTGAGGTGGACATGTGTTTGCTGGCTTTGGCAGCCAGTAGTGAGCGTGTCACATAGATGGGATTCAGCTCCGGGGATTTAGATGGGGAGGTGAGCTAGGGGCCAGGGCCTGATGAAATGTGCCAGCGTGGGTGCCACTGTGTGTGTGCGCAGCTCACTCATTAGCCCAGCTCTCCCTGCCTGCGCTAAGGACTCACGGAGCTTTTTTGCTTCTCCATTTTTAAACCTTCAAGTAAAAATTGACAAGTGAAGACACTAAAATAGCACCCAACCTTACTCAAACATCTGGTTCATCAGGAGGACTTTTTGGAAATAAAAATGACTTTCTTAAGAGGTAAAGAGTTTCGTTTTGAAACTCCAACATGGCAGCTATCAGTAACACTTGCATTGCTCCTCCTCATGTTCGAGCTATTTTGCCAACAGGAAAGCAAGCCATTGCTATTCAGAGAACATCCTGGCTATGCTCCTTATCATGAGACATGCTACAAGGATTGCACAGTGTTTCAGAAAAGAAACTTTTTCCCCTTTGTTAACCTAGGAAATGATAGGGTTTGTTTGTATTCTCTAAGTTCTCATTTTTTTTTAAATGAATTAAGGGTTGTCCCATGCAGACTTGTAGCAAATGATCCTCATAGGCCAAAGTGCAGCCTTGTTTGTGGTTATGGAGGTCCCCCCCCCCCCCCCCCGCTGGGTACTGTGGCTAGACTGTGGGCCATGGAAGAAATTAAGGCTACTCTGATGCTCCCTGCTATGCCACCTGCAAGTTTGGAATGAGAGATCATCGGTTTGATTGGTCACAGATTCTCTTCTCAGTAAATCACCTTCATTCGCGAATCTTCACTACTCTTGGTTTAAGCATCAGCACACCAACCATTTGATAGGAACTACTGTTGAATGGGAAATAATGTCTCCCGCTCCTGCTCTGCTCTTTCTCTCAGGATGGCATTTTGGGAGGCCTCCTGCTTTTAGCCCAGGTAGGCATGAGCATTAATTTCCTATGCTGCTGTAAGAACTGGTGCCGGAATCCAGATTTAGAGAGGGAGGCACTTTTTTTTTTTTTTTTTTTAAGGAAGAATGATAGCAAGAAGGCTGAAGGGAACATAGAAGGAAGAACACTGCAACTGTGACAGAGGTCAGAAAAAAGGGCCTTTCTCTCTGTCTTAAGATTTATTTTTTATTTATTTGCAAGGCAGAGTTACAGAGAGGGGGAGAGAGAGAATCTTCCATCCACTGGTTCACTACCCAAATGGCCACAACTGCCAGGGCTGGGCCAGGCAAAAACCAGGAGATAGGAGCTTCTGTCAGATTCTCACATGGGAGCAGGGGCCCAAACACTTCTTTCCCAGGCACATTAGCAGGGAGTTGGATCAGAAGTGGAGCAACTGGGTCTTAAACTGGCATCCATATGGGATGCCAACATTGCAGGTGAAGGCTTAACCCACTATGCCACGAATGCCGGCCCCAAGGGCTTTCCTCTTTTAAGGGACTATAAGCAAGCTAAAGAGAACCAAGCATATGAAAGGGGTGAGGAGGAGGATGGCATGACAGAACAGATTAGATAACTTTTTTATCCCAAGATTATCATCTTCTTAGATCATTATGGAGGCGTGGTGTGCTGCCCTCTGGTTGAGGGTGTTAATATTTCAGGTGCCTAGGGATGGAGAGAAGCTTAGCTGAAGTTTGCTTCACATGCATTTTTTAATTTTTTTAAAAAAGTGTAAGTTATACAAGTTTCATGTATTGCATATATATAGCTTTAGGAACATAGTGATACTTCCCACTCTATCCTCCCTCCCACCCACACTCCAACCCTTCTTCCTCCTCCCTCTCCTATTTGCACACTTAATTTTTAAAACTATCTACTTCAGTTTACTTAGCGATGGGAAAGTTCACACACATTTTGTTCCATTTGACAATACACAAACATCTCAGCTAATCATTTACAAGGTGGAGGTGGGAACTTGGAAGTCTGTGCCTAGCCTTGCCACAGACAGGCTGGAATGTGGCCCCGTGTTTTCATCTAAGTCATAAGAGGACGAGTCAATTCCCAGCAGTGAGTCATTTCCCAGCATGCAGAAGAATGGAAGTATTTCTTAGCGTTAGCTTTTCTCTAGGGTTTCCAAGTCTCAGGTAAAGTTCGATGCTGGCAGTGGCTTGAAACAACACAGACTCAGCAGCTAACAGTCCTGCAAGTCAGAAATGGGTGCTCCTGGGTTAGGATCAAGGAGGTGGCAGGTGGCAGGACTGTGCTCTTCGCTGCAGGCTCTAGGGGACAATCTACTTGTTTATGTTCTCTAACGTGGAGGGACTGCTGCACTCCTTGGCCTGTGGCTCCTTCCCATCTTCAAAGCCCTGATGGCAAGCCGAGTGTTCCTCACAGGGATTACCCTCCCACTGCTCTTCTTCCTTCGTTTTCCACCCTTAACAGCCCTTGTGATTATATTAAGGCCACCTGGATTACCCACGCTACAGCTGAGTAGCAACCTTATCTAATTCCCTTTCACCACCTAAGGTAACACATAGGCTCTGGGAATTAGAACTTGGAAGTCTGATGGCTATTATCCTGCTGACTGTTGAAGATATTCTGAATAATTCAAGCAAAATAGAAAGACCTTTCTTGCCAAACATTGCTTTTTGAGTACTTAGATTTTTTTCTCTCAAACTCTGTCATTTCAAATCCTTTCCACACTCTTAAGATTTCCTAAAGATCCAAAGAGCTTTTGTTCATGTGGGCTACATCTATTGCTATTTGCTGCAGTAGGAATTAAAGTGGAATATATTGGCATTATTTATTTTCTCAATCATTTTAAAAGGTCAAAAATAAATGCATATATTAATATGAATAACAAGATTGTTAGGAATGACCATATTAACTAAAAATTGAGTGAAAAGTAGAATTGCTTTACATTTTTGAAATCCTTTAAATGTCTGTTTTTGACAGAAGAAAGCTGGATTGTGTACTTGATTCTGTAGTTGATCTACTGCAATGTGCTGCATGGGTTAAAACAGATGAAGGATATCCAGCCTCATACAAATATGTGGTTGGAAAATGAGGGGATATTTCAATAGCTTTCATAGATAGCTTGAATGTACTTCTTTGGCACTACAACCAAATGTGACAGGTGAGACAAGTGGCAGTTTTTAAAAGGTCATTTGCAACGTGGAATCTGAAAACACATCAGTGAGATTTTTGTAGTCTATTGCTTTAAACCCAGAGGTCTTGCACTTTGAATAGTTCTTTTATCCACGAACAAGTTTCATAATACCATTCTTTATTAGTTTGTAAAATCTTGGCTCAAGAATCATGAAGATCTTCTAAATCTTGTCGCATTTTAAAGTACACCAAAGAAAAAACAAACCCCACATTTGTCAATGTCACTATTAATTTCATCAGATAAACCTGTAAGTATTTGAAGTTCCTAGTGATGAAACAAATTTTCTAAATTTCCATTTTTTAAATCTTGAAGGATCAAAGTTTATCACTGGCAAAAATGTTTTGTTTGTGTTGACATTTGCACTGATGTTGCAAATGCAAGGATGAATAAAACTGCTTCCTTTGTACCAGTCAAGGGAATGACAGCAAAGTGTCCTACATATCATTATATTCTTTCTGCTACACACTGATGGTAAAAGCTAAGAAATAAACAGAAACCAACTTCTCTTAAATAGATCCAAAGGAAGCAACAGAAATCATTCATCTTGTTACATGTCAACCCTTTAGCACATTTAAAACTATTTTGTGATGAAATGACAAGTAGGAATATGAGGGTACTTCAAAAGCTTTTCTGGAAAGTAGAATTAAAGGGTAAGTTTATTTGATACAAAAATGTTGAAATCCATGCATATTTTACATCTTCCATGAACTTTTAAAAAAATTCTAAAATTTTTTATTTCTTTATTTGAAAGGGAAACAGATCTCCAGCCCTGATTCACTCTTTTTTTAATTAATTTATTTTTTAAGGAATACAAATTTCATAAGTACAACTTTAGGAATATAATTATTCTTCCCACCATACCTGCCCTTCCACCCACACTCCCACCCATCTTTCTCCTCCCTCTCCCCTTCTCAGTACCATTCTCCATTAAGATTCATTTTCAATTAACTTTGTTCACAGAAGACCTATACTAAGTAAAGATTTCAACAATTTGTACACACATGCACACATACACACAGTTTGAGAGCAAGTATCACATTTAACTCTCATAATACAACTCACTGAGGACAGAGGTCCTGCATGGGGAGTTAGTGCACAGTGACTCCTGTAGCTAATTTAACAATTAATACTTTTATGTATGAAGTCAGTGACCACCCGAGGCTCTTGACATCAGCTGACTAGGGTATGGAAACGTTTTGAATCCACAAACTCCTTTCAGTATTTAGACAAGGCCATAAACAAAGTAGAAGTTCTTTCCTCCCTTCAGAGAACAGTACATCCTTCTTTGATGGCCACTACTTTCTGTTGGGATGTCACTCACACAGATCCTTCATGTACAATATTTTTTTGCCACAGTATCTTGGCTGTCTAGGCCTGAAATTTTCTCAGGCTTTTCAGCCAGGCCAGGAAGACTTAAGGGCTGATTCTGAGGTCAGAGTGTTACTTAAAGCAATTGTCTTTCTATGAGTCTGCTGTGTGGACTGCCTTCCCATGTTGGAACATTCTTGCCTTTTTTTAATTTATTAAATATAAATTTCCAAAGTACAGTTTATGGCTTACAATGGCTTCCCCCCCTCCATTATTTCCCTCCCACTCGCACCCCTCCCATCTCCCACTCCCTCTCCCATTACATTCACATCAAGATTAATTTTTTTTAACTTTTATTTAATGAATATTGATTTCCAAAGTATAGCTTATGGACTACATTGGCTTCCCCCTCCCCCTAGATGACTTCCATCCTACCTGCAACCCTCCCCTTTCCCGCTCTTTCTCCCCTTCCATTCATATCAAGATTCATTTTTAATTTTCTATATATACAGGAGATCAGTTTAGTGTACATTAAGTGAAGATTTCAACAGTTTGCACCCACATAGAAACACAAAGTGAAATATACTGTTTCAGTACTCGTTATAGCATTAAATCTCAATGTGCAGCACATTAAGGACAGAGATCCTACATCAGGAGTAAGTGCACAGTGACTCCTGTTGTTGACTTTACAAATTGATACTCCTGTTTATGGCATCAGTAATCTCCCTATGCTCCTCCAGTCATGAGTTTCCAAGGCTATGGAAGCCTTTTGAGTTCTCCGACTCTTATTTTCTTTAGACAAGGTCAGTCAAAGTGGAGGTTCTCTCCTCCCTTCAGAAAAAGGTACCTCCTTTTTTGATGGCCCCATTCTTTCCACTGGGATCTCACTCACAGAGATCTTTCATTTAGGTGTTTTTTTTTTTTTTTTTTTTTTTTTTTTTTTTTTTTGCCAGAGTGTCTTGGCTTTCCATGCCTGAAATACTCTAATGGGCTTTTCAGCCGGATCCGAGTGCCTTTAGGGCTGATTCTGAGGCCAGAGTGCTGTTTAGGACATCTGCCATTCTATGAGTCTGCTGTGTATCTCGCTTCCCATGTTGGATCACTCTCCCCTTTATTTATTCTATCGGTTAGTATTAGCAGGTACCAGACTTGTTTATGTGAGCCCTTTGACTCTTAGTCCTTTCATTATTATCAATTGTGAACTGAGATGGATCACTTGGACTAGTGAGATGGCATTGGTACATGCCACCTTGATGGGATTGAATTAAGATTCATTTTCAATTATCTTTATATACAGAAGATCGATTCAGTATATATTAAGTAAAGATTTCATCAGTTTGCACCCACACAGAAACACAAAGTGTAAAATACTGTTTCAGTACTAGTTACAGCATTACTTCACACTGGACAATACATTAAGGACAGATCCCACATGAGAAGTAAGTACACAGTGACTCCTGTTATTGACTTAACAATTTGACACTCTTGTTTATGGCGTCAGGAATCTCCCTAAGCTCTAGTCATGAGTTGCCAAGGCTATGGAAGCCTTTTGAGTTTGCCGACTTTGATCTTATTCTGACAGGGTCATAGTCAAAGTGGAAGTTCTCTCCTCCCTTCAGAGAAAGGTACCTCCTTTTTTGATGGCCCCGTTCTTTCCACTGGGATCTCACTTGCAGAGATCTTCCATTTAGGTCTTCTTTTTTTTTTTTCCAGAGTGTCTTGGCTTTTTATGCCTAAAATACTCTCATGGGCTCTTCAGCAGATCTGAATGCCTTAAGGGCTGATTCTGAGGCCAGAGTGCTGTTTAGGACATCTGCCATTCTATGAGTCTGCTGTGTATCCCACTTCCCATGATGGATCATTCTCTCCCTTTTTGATTCTATCAGTTAGTATTAGCAGACACTAGTCTTGTTTGTGTGATCCCTTTGACTATTAGACCTATCATTATGATCAATTGTGAACTGAAATTGATCACCAGGACTAGTGAGATGGCATTGGTTCCTGCCACCTTGATGGGATTGTATTGGAATACTCTGGTACGATTCTAACTCCACCATTTGAGGCAAGTCCAATTGAGCATGTCCCAAATTGTACATCTCCTCCCTCTCTTATTCCCACTGTTATATTTAACAGGGATCACTTTTCAGTTAAAATTTAAACACCTAAAAATAATTGTGTGTTAATTACAGAGTTCAACCAATAGTACTAGAGCAAAACAAAGAAAAAATACTAAAATGGATAAAGTATTACATTATACATCAACAGTCAGCACAAGAGCTGATCAAGTCACTGTTTCTCATAGTGTCCATTTCACTTCAACAGGTTTCCCCTTTGGTGCTCAGTGAGTTTCGCCAATCAGGGAGAACATATGATATTTGTCCCTTTGGGACTGGCTTAATTCACTCAGCATAATGTTTTCCAGATTCCTCCATCTTGTTGCAAACAACCGGGTTTCATTGTTTTTGACTGCTGTATAGTATTCTATGGAGTACAAGTCCCATAATTTTTTTATCCGGTCTACTATTGATGGGCATTTGGGTTGGTTCCAGGTCTTAGCTATTGTGAATTGAGCTGCAATAAACATTAAGTGCAGACAGCTTTTTTGTTTGCCAATTTAAATTCCTTTGGGTAAATTCCAAGTAGTGGGATGGCTGGGTTGAATGGTAGGGTTATATTCAGGTTTATGAGGAATCTCCAGACTGACTTCCATAGTGGCTTAACCAGTTTGCATTCCCACCAACAGTGGGTTAGTGTCCCTTTTCCCCCACATCCTCTCTAGCATCTGTTCTTGGTAGATTTCTGCATGTGAGCCATTCTAACCGGGGTGAGGTGAAACCTCATTGTGGTTTAGATTTGCATTTCCCTGATTGCTAGTGATCTTGAACATTTTTTCATGTGTCTGTTGGCCCTTTGGATTTCCTCTTTTGAAAAATGTCTATTGAGGTCCTTGGCCCATCTCTTAAGTGGGTTGTTTGTTTTGATGTTGTGGAGTTTCTTGATTTCTTTGTAGATTCTGGTTATCAACCCTTTATCTGTTGTGTAGT